>NC_143552.1:18165000-18470833 GCF_054136105.1 Typopeltis vanoorti | reverse complement strand
GGCATATGACAAGGGGCAAAGAGGAAAGCTCTTCAGAATGCTACAGTTATTTGTTGTAAATAGCATATTATATTGAGCAATACATAGTCTATATATGAGTCATCAGTCAGCAGTTAGAAATGGAGGTACAGGAAGATGGTTTGATGTTAAATCAGGTGTGCAATAAAGGTGTACGTTATCCTCGCTGTTATTCATTATCTATATGGATCGAATTATGAAGAAAACTGATATTAAAGATGATATCAAAATTGACGATGTTAATCTTAGCTCTTTATTATGAAAATCAGCAACAAAATGACAAAGACAATGAAAATAGGCAGAAACATTGAAAACATCAGCCTGAATAGCAAACATAGAACAAGTAAAGCATTTCAGCTATTTAGGCACAATTTTTAGTAAAGACGGTAAATTAAATATGGAAATAGACAACAGAATTAGTAAAGCTGGTATGGTAGGAAGTCATCATCATCATCAAATTCCTGCCATGTACCCTCAAGGGGTATACAGGATATGATAGTACTACATGAAAAAAATTACATCATTATTAATTTCCTATCTACAATTTTCCTCCAAATCAGTCTGTTACTTGTCAAGACTCTAACATTATCAGATCTTATATTTCTATCATCTAAAGCACTTTGTACCGTATCAATCCACCTATATCTTGGTCTTCCTCTGGGTCATTTTGCTGCCAACCTGGCAGAGAACACTTGTTTTGCTAATCTTTCCTCGCCCATTCTGTTTAAGTGACTATACCACCTGAGATTAGCTCTACTAACCCATTCCTGGATGCTGACAATGTCAAGTTCTTTCCTAATATCCTCGTTTTTAATATGATATTGCCATTGTTGCCATCTGTTCATGCCTATAATCTTTCTCAGGACTCTAATATCTGTGGTCTCTAGTCTTTGGTCAAGTGTTTTACTTCTGACCCAGCTCTCAGATCCATAAGTTAAAACTGGTTTGAACACTGTCTTGTATACAGCTAATTTAGTGTTCCGACTAATTTCTTTCTTATTCCATATGAATTTATTCAATTGACTTCCCACCATTCCAGCTTTGCTGATTCTGTTGTCTCTTTCTATATTTAATTTACCATCTTCAGTAAAAATCGTGCCTAAATAGCTGAAATGTTTTACTTGTTTCACAGGTTCTCCATTCACAACACAGTTGACATTTTCAATGATTCTGCCTATTTTCATTGTCTTTGTCTTTTTATTGCTGACCTTCATACCATATCTATTATAACAGCTATTCAATTTAGTCAGGAAATCTTGCAGACTTGTAGCAGATTTATTTAGAAGTATAACATTGTCTGCATAAAGCAAAGAGCTGACATTAACATATCCAATTTTGATATCATGTTTAATACCATGATATCAAAATTCCTTCATAATGTGATCCATATAGATAATGAATAACAGAGGGGATAATGTACATCCTTGTCTCACACCAGATTTAACATTAAACCATCTTCCTGTACTTCCTTCAATTCTAACTGCTGACTTACAACTCAAATAAAGACTAAGTATTGCTTGATATAATGCCCCATTGATACCATATAACTGTAGCGTATTGAATAGCTTCTCTCTTGGCACCTTGTCATATGCCTTTTCCAGATCGACAAAACTTAAAATACATATCTTTGTTTTATTCCCATGATTTCTCGACTATTTGTCGTAAAGTGAAGATCTGATCCTGACAGCCTCTATTTGGCCTGAATCCAGCTTGTTCTTCACCAAGCTTTTCTTCCACAATTCTTCTCAACCGTTTCTCAAGTATACTTGCATAGATCTTGCCAGGAACACTCAGTAGGGAAACACCTCTGTAACTCTCACATTCAGTTTTATTTCCCTTTTTATATATATGTACTATGAGAGCTCTACTCCAATCATCGGGAATTCCTCCCTCTGTCCAGGCTGTCTGAACTATGCAGTGCAGCCACTGTAAGACTCTTATACCACCATACTTCAGCATTTCTGGTCGAATATCATCTGCTCCTGCTGCCTTTCCACATTTCAAGCCTTTGATGGCTTTTTCTACTTCAAGTATGGATATGTATTCCTGACTGCATGCCTGGTCAGTGTTTTTTACCACTGTGCTGTCATCACTGTTTGTTTCATTTAGCAGTTTTTCAAAGTAATTACTCCATACTTCAAGGATATCTTTTTCTCCTGTTTTCATGTCACCCCTATCATCTCTAATTCCTTTTACAGCACTCTTTCCTCCATTCCTAAGCTTCTTCAATAACCTCCAGAATATTTTGCCACCTTCTTGATATTTATTTTCTATATTCCTGCCAAAGTTCTCCCATGACTTTTGTTTAGCTAGTTTTACACAATGTTTAGCATTCTTGCATTTGTCTCTATATTCTCTAAGAGCACAAGCTGACTTATTTCACAGGAACTTTTGATATGCTTTCTTCTTTTCCTTCACTGCCTCTTTAACTTCCTGTGTCCACCAGGGAGTTCTGATTTTTTTATCCTTACAGACAACCTCACCACATGCCTCTCTGGCAGAATCAATCAATGTTTTCTTCAGAGTTTGCCACTGAATCTCAAAGGTTTGATTCCTGTTCTCAAACTCTTTCATTTTTTCTTCAATAATCTTTGTGTATTTTAGTCTACAGTTCACATCTGAGAGCTGCTCAACTTTTATTCGCTTTAAAACTTTCTTACATGTTATTCTTTTCAATATTAAATTCAATTTTATCCTGCTCAAGACTAAATAGTGATCGGTCAGCGTTTTTCTTCGAATCAAGAGGTGATTGCAGCTGTAGAGGGATATTTTGCAGATCTTACTGAGAACCACTAGAGCAGTGATTCTCAACCACTGTGGCGCAGCACTTTGGTGTGCCGCGAGATTTTTTAAGTGTGCCGCCACTGCGAATACCCGTACGTAAGCGGCATCAGAGAAGTGGTTCAATCAGTTCTACCTTCCTAGCAGGGTTGGCTGAACCAGTGTGCATGGCTATTATAGTTATGGCTAGTGGCTAACAAAGCTACATATCAGTTTAGTCTAGTAGTCGCCCGCTTGATGTGTGCATATGGTTAGTTACAACTTATATATTCGTTTTCGTACGTGCAGTACCACAATATTGTGTAGTTAAACTTAATTAAAACGGATTCAAAGGCAATATACAATATGTCGTTTTTAATAATATTTTGACAAAATTACTTTTATTTTCATTGAACCCCCTAAAATGGATAAATGGTAAAAAAAAGAATGCTTAACGACGATAATGATGATGCTAGTGATCATGCTAATGAGCCCAGTACAAGTAAAGATGTTTTCTCCGCCAAAAAATGTAATGTTCATCGTAAGTATAATGATGACTTCTTTAAAATTTGGATTTACATCTACAATGAAAAATGATAAAACTGTTTCTGTGTGTGTGGTATGGTTCCGAGCAAGCTCCAACGTCACCTGCCCACTAATCATCCTTCGCTAGCATCAAAAGACAAAGCCTACTTTCAAAATTCATTATCTGCAAGATCCAAACAATTATAGATTTTTAAAAAGCAAATTAGTGTGTCTGAAAAAGCTCAGATAGCGTCTTATGAAGTGGCTGAATTAATTGCTCTCAAATTAAAATCTCATAATTTGGCTGAAGAAATTGTATTACCTGCTTATCATAAAATTGTAAAAAGAATGATCAGTGAATCAGCAGAAATTGATGTTTGTAAAATACGACTTTCAAATGACACAATTCAATGCAGAATTATAGACTTGTCCCGAAATATTGAAGAAAATACTGCTAAAACTCTTGCAAATTCAAATTTTGCTTTACAAATCAATGAAACAACTGATATTACGGGAAAAGCACGCTTAATTGCATTCGTTCGATTCATTCACGAAAATGATATAATTAATCAATTTTTATGTTGTTGTGAATTATCTGATTTCACAACAGGAAAACATACTGATGAAATTAATTCTTATTTACAAGAAATTAAAATTTCATGGAATTTGTGCATTGGCATTTGTACAGATGGTGCTCTGGCTATGACAGGATCTATAAAAGGATTTGTAGCACATATAAGAGAACATAATGCAGATATATTAGTTACCCATTGTTTTTTGCATCGGGAAACACTCATTACAAAACAATTACCATCAGAATTGAAAGTAGTGCTGGAACAATGTGTTAAAATGATTAATTATATAAAATCAAGACCATTAAAAAGTCGCCTGTTTAGTCAATTATGCCACGCTATGGAGTCTAAATACGAATCATTGTTACTACACACAGAAGTCAGGTGGTTATCCAGAGGGAAAGTTTTGTCTTGCGTGCTTGAATTAAAAAATGAGATAAAGATATTTTTTGAATATAATAATGATTTTGTTGGTTTGTTGGATGACAAAATATGCCGTGCTAAGCTGGCTTACTTATCTGATATTTTTGATATTTTTAATAACATAAATACGAATTTGCAAGGACCGAAAGAAAATATTTTAAACCCAACCGATAAATTGTTGGGATTTCAAAAAAAAAATTACTTTATGGAAGAATAAAGCACAAGAAGGTAGTTTAGAAAAGTTCGAGTCAGTTCCAAAAGATTGTTATAAAATAATTCATAAAATAGTCATTGATCCTTTGACAATACTAAACAAAAAATTGTTCATTACTTTCCAAATTTAGAAATAAAAAAATTTGATTGGATTCAGAATCCATTTGTGATAAACGACACATCGGTGTATGAACTAACTTTGAAAGAAGAAGAAGAACTGATTTCTGTGTGTAATAACCGAGATTTAATTTCAAAACATTCAGAAGAATCAGTTAATCTTAGATATGATTATCCAACAATATCACAAAAAAAGCTTTAAGTGTGTTATTACAATTTTCCACATCTTATTTGTGCGAATTTGGATTTTCGGCTTTGACCGATATAAAAACGAAAAAAGATCCAGACTTTTAAATCTGGATCACGAAATGAGAGTAGCATTATCATTTATACGCCCAAATATAAATGAAGTTATCAAAAAAAAAACATGCTCAAATTTCACATTAAATGTAATTTATCATTAAATAAACATTTTGTTTACTTTGTAATGCAATTTCATTTTATATTTTATTGCAAATTATTATTATATGCTATTTTTACAAAATGTATTATAGGTACATGAATTAATTAACCAAGTAAAATTCTTTTAAATTTATCTTATTGTTAGTGTGCCGCCAAATTTTAAAATTATTAAAAGTGTACCGTGACGAAAAAAGGTTGAGAATCACTGCACTAGAGGGATGGGATAATGGTGCTGGATCATCGCTGGAATAAATGTGTTAATCTTAAGGAAGATTATGTTGAAAAATATATAAATTTGTTTTTTCATTGTTAGGTCAAGAACCTTTCAGACCACCATCGTATATGCACATTGTGTGGAGGTATTTTGGTAATATAGTTGGCTAAGTTTTAATAGAAGGTTTCTTTGTCTTTATCCTCTGCTTCTTCTGTTGGTGCATATGCACATGTAATTGTTATTTTGGGGTTTGTGTTTATTGTAATAGCTGTTATTCTTTTTGAAACATTTTGTATTGATAGAATATTTGTGTAGACTGTTGTTTACCAGGAATTCTGACTCTGCCATTTCCAGATTGATCTATTGATCTGAAGATGAGTATACAAAGGTCCATTTATGATTAGGGGACTTGATTTCATTGAACACCAGGTGGATTTTCCATTGGTGCTCCCATATGCAGATTGCATCCACATTTTCTGCCTCTGCTCATCTGCAAAGTTCATAAAATTTTCTGCATTTTAGGAGGGTGCGAACATTATATGTTGAGATGATTGTGTGTGTGTGGGGGGGGGGGGGGCTAGTGTGTGTGTGTGTGTGTGTGTGTGTATACACACACACTATTATTATTATTAGTACAGATTCTTGAATATTAATAACATCAAATTATTTTCTGATAACTTCATTATTAATGTAGGATCCTTTCTGATAACTTCATTTTTAATGAAGTTATCAGAAAGGATCCTACCATTAGTGCCATTTGTTTGACTTCCTAATTTTCATCTGAACTCTTATTCTGTAGTCCCTTTTTGAATTTTTTTTTATCCCATGTCTCTCTCTATCTCTTTCTGTGCTGTAATATATATTATTATTATAGCTAGAAGGCAGTGAGGTCAGTAGTATGAATGAATTCAAGAAAAGGCATGGCTGCTAGTCGAGGCGCATATCACTCATCAGCTGTCATGCCTTTTCTTGAATTTATTCGCACTACTTGCACTCACCACTTGATACACTTTTGGAGTAGTCACCTCCAAAAGTAAGCCATTCCAATCATGCACCGTTCTAAAGAGAAAATTATCCCTTTCTTTACTGCATTCATTGCCGACTTCCATGGATGCCCTCTCATTTTCATAAAATGAAAAATTCCATTTACTAGTATCCTGTATAATTCTTTCGGAAGTTTGCAGGTCTGTAATATCATCCCTCCTTGTTTTGTTTGGTAATGTCTGCAATCCACAAATTTTCAATTTGTTGTCATGACTAACATTCCACAGCTATGTCATCTTTAGCACTTTCCTTTGCCCCCTCTCCATTGTGTCTGCTCTTCAGAGCAGACACAATGTAGTGTATCTGTATCTCACCTTGGTATACCAGAAGGTAAGATCTCCATACAGTATTGTGAGATCATATTCAAGTCTGGCAAAATGACTTTATGCTTACATGTCATTGTTCATTTCAGCATTGCAATTATCCTCTGAGTTGTATTTGCAGTCTCTGCTACATGGCTCCTGAACTTGCATCTTCTACCTACAAAAACATGATTCTTAGATTGATCAGTTTCTTCTGGCATAATACATACCATCAATACAGTATATCATTGGATATCTCATTACACCAAAGTGCATAATGTTACATTTACTAACATTAAACTGATAGCCATTTGATAGTTCTTAGTAAAATGAGCACACATTAGGTCAACAGTCTCTTCTGTATCTACTATCTGCATTCAATAGTTCTTCTTTAACAGTCATTCTTTCTTTTATTTGCAGAATAACATTAGAATTCTTTGGGGTTGTCTTTAGCTTGTAGAGTTTGTTTTTTTCACATTCAGCTTTCTATACAATACTTGTAACTCTTCTGGTCTGCACACGATAATATTCATAACTGATGTCATAATAAGATTGCATATCCATTTCAAGCCTACTCTATTTTTCTTTGAACCTATTCTGATAGTGCATAATTTAAGTGTTTTTTAAATGCTTCCCATTTACTGCCAAATTTTCATCTGGCAACACCGAGTGTCATACTAGGACAATCTGGTATGACACTCAGTTGTTCATTTCCTGCTTTGTAGTTCAGCACGTTATTTTTTTAAATGAAACATCCATATACTCAGCTACTTATCAAGTCAGTACTGCAGAGTCGCTATCACCAGATGAGAGGTAGAAGTCACATCTTTAACTGAAACTCCTACTCTTACACTCTTTCACTTAGTTTCTTATGTCACCTCTCCATGTGAGGCACTTATTGTGGTGATGGTTCTGGCCCTTTTTGTCATTCTTTTTCTGTGCTTTTCTTCCCATATTCTTCACTCTACTTTTCATGAGTCTTTATTACCATCTTGTCTTTCAGAACTATCACTGGGAACCAACATCTCATCACTATTATGTTTGGTTGCTGTGTGGTGCAACCCATTGATATCTGGAAAGAAGGATCCTGGTTCTGGTTATCTTGCACTATTTTGTCCTCTTCTTTGGCAAGATTAGTGGACTTGGATGTCCTGGCCAAGATCAATCAGCTAATGGGCTTAATTGCAGTAAGTCTCCTTCTCCATGGTCTAGGGGCAGGACTCAGGTCTTGCTGTGTGCCGTCTGGCATCTAAGATTAACCCTGGCGAGCATTCCACTCCCAAGTATAGTCATGGCTTTCTAGAAAGTAGGCATTAATGTTTGGCTATGTGGCAGGTGGGGAGCTTGTAGTTGAATCAGTCTCCCTTTTAGAATTAGTAATTTTTTATCCTCAAGTTTATCAGATCCCTTGACAAGCCCCAACCATGTCCAGAAACTGTTGAAGCATCAACTGAAAACAAAATAAAGAAGCAATAAACATTAGAGGCAGCATTAAACATACTGACCTTTTTAATATTACACTTTGGAAATAGCCACTTTGGAAAATGTTGCTCTTCTTCATCCAGAAAGAATTATAAAATTATAAATACAAAAACTGACAGTTAAGTATCCAAAGACTTTACTAATGTTTGCCATTTTATATATACAGTAAAATCCCTTTTTTACACTTTCCATGGTACTGATGGAAAAAAGTGTAAATAGCAGGAAATGTAAAAAACATTAAAAAAAGGCTAAAAGATGACTTACTGTTAGTATGTGACTCTACATACTAGATTACAAAATTTAATAACTGAAAATAAATGAATTTACAATTACTTACATTTATCTATTTAAAAAAATCTTTAATTGTTGATTATTTTTGCATTTCCTGCACTCTTATAAGTTCCACCTGCCTCTCCACGGTGTATAAGGCATTAAATGCCCCATCATCTCCTGATGTACTTGCAATATACCACTCGAAACAGACGTAGCTTCCATTGTTCACAATTTCTTTACTCGTAAGACGGTAGGTTCTTGTTGAAGAAGTGTTCAACCACTTTTTCCTCTTCTTCACCAAGGTGGTTTGAAAGGATGTCTTCTGCACTTGGTACCATTGATGTGATCACACCAACATCAACATAGACTCATCCATCACATACTAGTTGTTGGGCTCTGACATATCTTCTTCTTCCTTCTGTAGTTGTCCATCCTCTTCCACAAACATAATTCCTGCCTTCCGGAAACAATTGGATATGGTTTCAGGAGTAACATGCAACCATGCTTTGGCCACATAATGCATGGCGTCAAGGATTGATATGGTCATTTGTTTTGTGTCCATACCATTATCATGCATAAACACAGCTTTTTCAACAAGCATTTTTCTATATTTCCATTTAAATGCATGGATGATGCCTAGATCTAATGGCTGAAGCTCATTTGTACAATTAGGGGGAAAGAACACTAATCTAATGTTTCTGAGCTGCAGATCTTCAGGGTGCAGGACATTTGTCTAGCAGTAGTAGTATTTTGTGGTGATTTGCCCACATTTTAGCATCCAGAGCATGCATGGTAGATGGCTGTTGGCATCATACTTAGTAGGCAGATTTTTCACTTTCTTAAAACACCTTGGCTTTTTAAATTTACCAATTACCAGTGGAGGTAATTTTTCTGATCCATCAGCATTGACCATGAGCAAAACAGTTATCCTCCGTTGAAAAGCAGAAGCAATAGGAGAGATCATATTTACTTATAGGAGTTGCCAACAGGTGTACCACCTTATTATTGAATTAGAGAAAGATGTTGAAAGTTTATTCTTCACTTGGTTAGACCATAACAAATTTAGTTTAATCCTTTATCCAAGTGTAAGCAAACAAAGTTTGCACCTGAAAATATCTTCAGGACTCAGGTAAGGTAGTGCATTAAGGGTAGTGGCCCTTCCCTTAATACATAGCAGTATACGTATCTGCAAGGAGATGTGCTTTGCATTATGGGAGATACTGAGACAAGGAGTGATGAGAGCTTGGTCGTTCACCTTTGCTCTGAGTTGCCCAGTGTTGCACTACCTTACCTCATTCCTGAAGATATTTTCAGGTGCAAACTTTGTTTGCTTACACTTGGATAAAGGATTAAACTAAATTTATTATAGTCTAACCAAGTGAAAAATAAACTTTCAACATCTTTCTCTAAATCCGAAGTAATTCAATAATAAGGTGGTACACCTGTTGGCAACTCCTGTAGGTAAACATGACCTCTCCTATTGCTTTTGCCTTAGTATCTCCACGATTGGGTCTGCCTCCCACTGACGAGACCTCAATAAAGGTTGAAACTGGTCTGGGTAGTGGCCCTTCCCTTAATGCATAGCAGTATACATGTCCACAAGGAGACACTGAGATACTGAGACAAGGAGTGATGAGAGCTTGGTCCACCTTTGCTCGGAGTTGCCTGGTGTTGCACTACCTTACCTCAGTCCTGAAGATATTTTCAGATGCAAACTTTGCTTACACTTGGATAAAGGATTAAACTAAATTTATTATAGTTATCCTCTGCTTGCTGAGTTTTCCACTGTGACACTTCTCTCCTTTAAAACACAATGTTTTACTTGGCAGAATGTTATAAAAGAGCCCAGTTTCATCAACATTGAAAATATTTTTCAGTTCGTAGTCCTGAATAATAGGCTTTAGTTCATGTTTCCACTGGTTTACAGTTTCCCTTGCAACAATATTGCTTTCTCCACACACTGATTATACACAATATTGTGACGAATCTTGAAATGATCAATCCATCCTTTTGATGCAGTAAAACCATTAATCCCCAACCTCACAGCAAATTTAAGGACTTTTGTTTGGAGTATAGTACCATCGACTGGACTACCCAGTGTTCTCGTAGAAACAAACCACTCTGCCACAAGTTTATCCAATTCGTCGTATTTGACGTCCAGATATATTTAAATTTTTTTTTTGACATAGCGCCAGATTGCTTTGCATTGAGTTCAATGCTTGACCTGTTTTTTGCTATCGTGTTCAAAGTGGACACAGAGAGTCCAAGATCTTTTGCTAATTGCACGTGTGTTCCAGCATGCCAGTCTACTACACGTTGCAGAATTGCCATCTTTTCTTCTACCGAAATACATTTTCTGTCTTTTTTCTCCATGTTACTAACATGGATCATCCACCACCGCAACTTGAAAGCAACTATCGCATGCTAAATTACGTAACAGAAATTCTACAATATACCACGTGCTTCTGAATTGTGACTACGAACAGCAACACTGCAAGCTAGTGAACACCAACACTGCAAGTGTTTCACGAACTGTGGTTTATTTACTGATACCTGCTATTCACGAGTAACAACTGTTACTTGGTAGAAGTGTGAATGTGATTTCACGATTTCAATACAACACTGTGAATGTGAAATCACATCACAACACAGCACGGGTGCCACGAGCTACTGACAGTTTAAAATTACTCATATGAAAACTTCACGGTATCAATTCATACTGTGATTGAAAAATCATGGTATCGCTCATCACTACAGCACTGCTGCAAGCATGTAAGTCACCGTGATAGTGGAAACAAAATTACACCAGAAAGCAATGCCATCTGGGAACAGAAATGTGCAGATTTCCACAGAAATCAATTTGAATGAGAGGAAATTGATTCGAAAATCAGTGTTGCCACCCGAGAAAAAACTACAAAGCACGGGAAATAACATCCACATCAAGTTAACAGTGGGAAAACAATATATCGTAAGAATAGGCCTTAAGATGGGAGCAATGGAAAATGACATAAATGGCAGGAAAACGTAAATTGCAGGAATGTAAAAATGGGATTTTACTGTGTGTGTGTGTGTGTGTGTGTGTGTGTGGTGGTGTGTGTGTGTGTGTATTATAATAATTATTATTTATTTTATTTTATTTTTTTTATTTTTTAGCATTTTCATTTTCACAAGGCATTTTCACTATATGAAGAAATGCAACAAAAGCAGTATTCGGGTAAGATGCATTAATGTATAGAGTTATTAAAATAGTATATGCACATATTCTTTAGCTTATGAATATTTGTTTGCTATGAAATTTTTCATATTTATAAATTAATGAATTTCTTGAATTCAAATTTTCAGTCTACAGAAGCGAATCTTTCTCAGTACTCTAATGGTGATGACAACTAATGTTTTGTTTAAGAAGACACTAGGTATGGCCTCGTGCTATTACATCCCCTGTTAAGCATAGGACATTGAACCCATGCAAATAGCAGCACATGGCAGCTCACCTATTCTAATGAAAATTAATTCAAAAAAAGGCAAATTACTTAGCTTTCCTCTGAAACCTGCCATTCCGCCACCTAATGTTTAAAATTAAAAAATAGACATGTTGTTTAGGGTTTAATGGAACATGGGATTAGACATATTGTGTTTTTTTACAGTTAAAGAAATGAGTGCATATCACTCAGTCAAAAGAAAAAAAAATGTAATGCCTTTAATATTTTGCCACTTTTTATAAGAGCATCTTCATAGTGGGTAGAAGGAGATAAAATTAAAATTTGTCATGTAATGTTTGGTCCTGTTATGAATTCTTGTGTATTCCTATAGGAATACACAAGAATTCATAACAGGACCAATAATTTGAATACGTGCACGCAAACACACACACACAGGACATCGTGAGAAATGGGTATAACTTTGGAAACTTATTACAGAGACTTCATTGAGTAAATATGAAGGTTCTTTAAAATGTTTGGTAAATTTCCAATAGACGGTGACACAATTCGTTCATTCATACCAGTGTCGGCATGTATCATCTTTTTCATGACCCCAGGCAAAATTTTAGCCACATGCAACACGTAGTTCTCGTTTGGCAAACATTTAAAATGATCGTGTTTGCATTTTGCATAAAAATGGAGAAAAACAAGTTCTGTGCAGTGATAAAACACTTTTATTTGAAGAAGTGGATGGCTGCACAGATCAAAGCAAAGTTAGATGCAGTTCATGGGGACTCTGCACCAGCATTAAAGACTTTATTTTTGGATAAATGAGCTTAAACATAGTCGTAAGTCCATTGAAGATGAATTGCACACCAGACCCCTGACTGAGGTCATACGAAGGAAATGATTGACAAAATCCATGGTATCATTGTGGAAGACCACTGAGTGAAAGTGCATGAGATTGTAGGCATCTCAACTGAATGGATGTATCATATCCTACATGAAAAATTGTACATGAGAAAGCTGTGTGCACAATGAGTGCCGCGATTGTTGATTGTCAATCAAAAATGCATGTGAAAAGACATTTCAATGCAGGGTTTCATGATGTTTAATTGCAATTTGTAGGATTTTTTGCATTGATTTGTGACTGTAGATGAAACTTGGATCCACCACTACACACCTGAGTCCAAGCAGCAGTCAAAACAGTGGACAATGACCGGTGAAAGAGCATTGAAAAAAATCAAAGACTGTTTTGTCATCTGGGAAGGTGATGGCCACTGTTTTTTGGGGTTCCCAAGGAATTATCATGATAGACTATTTGGAAAAGGGTAAGACAATAACAGGAGTCTATTATGAGTCATTGTTGGACCATTTAAAAGAAGAACTGAAGGAAAAACGGCCAAGATTGGTGCACAAAAAAGTGCTCTTTCATCAAGACAATGCACCATTCATCCCATTCATCTGCCATCACAATGGCAAAATTGCATGGATTGAGGTTCAAATTGGTTCCACATCCACCGTATTCTCCGGACTTTGCCCCGTGTGACTTTTTCTTGTTCACAAACTTAAAAATTTGGCTCAGTGAGAAAAAATTTTCTTCAAATGAGGATGTCATCAAGGCTGTCAACGACTATTTTTTTTGCACAATTTGACAAATCCTACTTTTTAGATGGAATGAAAAAATTGGAAACTTGCTGGACCAAATGTGTAGACCTCGATGGGGACTAAGTGTTAACTTATTTTTTTACCAAACTTTTCAAACAACCCTCATATATTGTTTTAAAATTTGTATGTATGTATATATATGTTTATGTACAGCAATCCCTCGATTAATGCAGTCTTTAAAATGAGCATATTGATCAAAAATGCACTAATCAAATATAATAACTTATGGAAAAAAGTATAATTCTTTCCTCTAATTTCTTTGTTGACCCTTAATTTTTTTTATAAAAGAATTACAATATGTCTCATGGCCTAGTTAAAGGAAAAGCATGAAGCTGAAAGACAATAAAACATATTTAGAATATAAATTTATCATTCTACTCCTTAACAAAGAATGAGCTAACATAGTTTGGTGGGTATTCTGTTTCTTTTATTTCATACAACTGACGGTATGGCCCTATTACCTTTTCTTCTCTCTTCATCAGGGTCAGTCTCTAAGCATTGCAGCTTAAAAACTTCAATTGTATGAAAAATATTTTCAAATTGTTTCTGTGAAATCTCTCGAGCTGACTGTCAGTTGTTAAATTTTCTTCATATTCTTCAGGATCTTCCCGTTGTGCATCTAAATTTAGTAGGTCGGAATCACTCAGTTCCTCAGAATGAGATTTAATTAACTCTTGGATGTTATCATTATCAATCTCATCAAAACCCAGTTCACACCCAGTATTGGCAATTTCCTCAACAACATTATCCATTATCAAGACAAATATTAGGAACAAAAAGAAGGATTGGCTATGGGCTCTTCCCTCTCTCCGGCTTTAGCTAACTTATTTATGGAACATTTTGAAAATAATGCTTTTATCAATTATCAAAAAAACCCCAAAAATTTGGGTACGCTGTGTAGATGACATTTTCATCATTTGGCCAGGAACAACAGATGAACTCATTGCTTTCAAAAATTATATGAATAATTTACATAAGAATATAAAATTTACTTTAGAACAAGAAGAACTTAGAAAACTTCCTTTTCTTGACATCCTATTAGAAGTCAATGAGAAAGATAATAAACTTTCTTTCTCAATATATAGAAAACCCACCAACATAGGAAGATTTCTTAATGTGGCTTCACACCACCACCCTTTGCAAAAAATAGGTCTAATAAAAACCCTGAGGGACAGAGCTTATAATATTTCCAGCACAGAAAAACAGAGAAATGAAGAATTGGAATATTTAACACAGATCCTGAAAAAAAAATGGTTATGAACCCAAGACTATCAAAAAAATCCCACAGAAACAAGATTTCAAAAACACCATCACACTTCCATGTATCAAGACAGACCATGGATCAAGACAATCATGTTACAGACAAGATGGCTAAATTACTAAACAAACATCAAGCTAGCCTTTCTGCCGCTGGAAAAAATTTCAAGATCTCTATATCCCCCGAAACCTCCACATCATCCTTTAAAATAAACCAGGTGTTTATAAAATGTATTGTTCTTGCAGCATCTGCCACATAGGACAGACAGGAAGATCTGGGGAAATATGCATGAACGAACATCAAAAGGATGTACAAAACAGAAGAGAACACAAATCAGGTCTAGCTTTCCATACCACTTCCACTGGCCACAATGTACTCTGGCAGAAAACAAACATGTCTTATATAGAAAAAAACTGTTACATAAGGAAATTTAAAGAAGCTGCCAATGCTTAGAATTCCAACACAATGCAATAAAAACCAAGGCTTAATTCTACACCAAGTTTGATCAGCTTTGATAAAAAAAAATATACCTCAGTCAGGCCTCGGACATTATGATCATGAACAACAGAACGTTGCATCATCTAGCATTGTTTAAACTTAGCATTGCTTTGAATCTGTATTCTGATTTTTTAATTTTATAAACAGTCAGATGGCTACAACTGTATAGTATGAACTATTAATTTCTCTTTTTTGTTGTTTTAACTTTCAGTTACCTTTTACCCCTGAAGATGTAAGTCAAACGACTTATGAAACTTGTTGGGTTTTATTTCTTTATTGTGCTTTTAGCTTAATAAAAAAAAATGTGGTCCAGTTACCGGAATATGCCTTATGAACTTTTAAACCACAGAAACCTCCACTTACAAACATTATCCATTTCATTTGAAAAGCCTCTAAAAATCATTTGCACAATGTAGAAGAATGTGCTTCCAAATGGCTCACGTATTGCTAGTAGTAATTTCATTTCAAGATTGATGAATATTTTCAATAGGAGTTTTAACATTAAATTTCTTCCAGAATTCTACTAATGTCATAGAATTCTCTCCAGGTGTTGCTTCTATTGCCCGTTTCAGTGTTCTCAGGTAGTATGCCTTAAAGGTTGCAATAATCCCCTGGTCCATAGGTTGTATGAGAGAAGTTGCATTTGGTGGTAAAAATATCACTTTAATGTTCTTACACAATGAATCAAGAGAAATAGGGTGACCAGGTGTTAAAATAAGCAGAGCTATAAAATCAAGATTATTTTGTTTTCAAAAATTTTCTCAACTGTTGGATGAAAATATCTAGTGAACTATCATTCGAATAAAGCTTTAATAATCCATGCTTTCTTGTTAGACTTCAAATTACGTTGAGGGAAGCTTAATTAATGCCTTTGAGGGCCCTAAGATTTTTGCCCTATAAACTACCATGGGTTTTAACTTTAGATCACCTTCAGCATGGCCACCTAATTAGAAGAGTCATTCTATCCTTTGCAACTTTATAACCAGGCCTGAGATTTCTCTGATTTGGCCAGAAAAGTCTTGGAAGGTATTCACTTCCAAAAAAGGCCAGTTTCATTGACATTAAATATTTGTTGGTCACAATAGCTTCCTTTTTCCACAATTTTCTTCAAAATCTCTGGATAATTTGCGGCCACCTTATCTACACTTGCAGCTTCGCCTGTGATTCAAACGTTATGTAGGCTATTTCTCTTTATGAAACATTCAAACCACCCAGCACTAGCATAGAATTCTTCTTTTCCATCATCAATAGCCCTTTCTTTTAAGGTTGCGAAGAGACTTAATACTTTTGATTTCATAAGATCAGTGCTTAGCAGGATCCATTTTTGATTGCAATCTTCAATCCATGTAGAAAGAAGTGTCTCTAATTCAATCATTATAATACTTTGATCTCAAGTAGTTTGCATGCATAATGAACTTGAAGCAGCCTTGCCTTTCTCTTTGCATTCAGCAACTTTGCTTAAAATTGTTCTTATAATTGATTCACCTATTTTGTGTTCTTGTCCTGTCTTTGCTCTGACTTGCCTTGTTCATTTTTTTTTCTTTATTATTTCAATTGTTTCTTCCAATGAGATTACTTTTTGAATCTTTTTCCCATTTCCAATTTTTTGCTCACTAATTCTTTTACTCATGATTAAAGGTTGGGAAAATACTTTAAAATAAAAAAGTAAGGAAAACAATTGCAAAGGAAGCATGAGATATGATCAGCAAAATGTTATGTAATTAGCAGATGGCATAAATTTTGGCAATTAATTTGGAACATAGTGTACATGGAAATAGTGTACTACTGTATGTCATTAAAAAATAACTTTGTAAAATGTTTTAAATTGGTAACTAAATTATTTCATCTTGGTGAGTGATTTTTTAAATTAGTTAGCTATAAAAAATGTATAGATAGAAAATTTTTAAAATCTGTAACATTTATTTTTAAGATGTATATAGGTGCACTAATCAGAGATGAATTAATCGATATACATTTATATATATATATATATATATATACACACACACACACTGATTGGAAAGAAGTCACCATACACACCAGATACCATTTTGTGTGTGTGTGTGGAACAAACAGTCATGGCATCCAGTTTAACAAGATGTAGGACCTCCTTTCCCTGCGATGAGCAGCAATCCTACATGACATACTTTCCACAAGCATACGATAGTGATCAATGGGAATTTTGGACTGTTTCTGGCATGTAATGAGGCCTCTTATGGTACAAATGTCCCTTGACCTCACTCAACACTCTAGTTCATGAACATCTGTGACATGAACTAGAGTGTTGAGTAGGGTATCAGGGTTCTGTGGAAGCCAATCAAGTGTGGTGATGTTCACTTCCACAAACCAAACAGTTAAAGCAGCAGCCTTATGACATAATGTGCTAAAAGAGACAATGTTTAGTTCCATAGAAATGCCACAAAGTAGGAAGCATTACATTGTCCAGAATGTTTAGATACCTCTTGGAGTTCAGTGTTCATGATGCCGCAAACAGAGGTCCAAGACCAAACTAGGAAAAACAAGACCATACCATCACACCACCACCTCCGAATTTCATGGTTGTGGTTATGCACTCTGGTAAGAGATGTTTGCTGGCCATCTGCCATACCCACATCCATCCATCCATCCATCCATCCATCTGCTCACCAGAGTGAGTGATTTCTCGCTCCACAACAGCTTTTGAAGCTTCCATGCCCCACTACAGGTATCTCTTGCTTAACGTGCCGAAATTAATTGCAGCAATCCCTTGATATACACGGCAAGAGTTTTGATTAACACCCTTTAACCCTGTGGAACTCGCAGCTGATCTGTGAGTTCAGCAGGGTTAAAGGGTCAAAACTAAACCAAACTATATGGACATCGCAACCTCCGATGTCAATATAGTATGGTTTAGTTTTGTTTTTGTTTTTTTTTGTTCAATAATTTCTAGATTGTAACTGAAAATAAATAAACCATCATGTATTACTGAAATAGAGAGCCAAAGGCTTAGGAGATGTGCTTTACATTATGGAAAATACTAAGGAAAATGATCTGGAGCTTACTCCACCTTTACTGCGAGTTGCCCATGAGGGGAACTTATGCTTGCATCCGCCGAAACGTTTAGTTTCTATATATTCAGCACGAAACTCTTGTAGTTTCTATATTCAGCTATGAAATAATGTTGTATTCAATATCCACTTAATTTGTACCATCATGTATTATATTTGCAGTGTTTTTTCTTTATGTTTTATTGCTTGTTTGCCGAGGTCTAGAGAGTCATTTTGCTTGTTATTGTAGAATTTATGCCGATCAGAAAAAAACTAAAAATGTTCAAACGACTCTTGATAACTTCTTTTGATAAAAAAATTCCAGTAAATAATGTAGGTACAAGTATTTATTAAACATTTACTTTGCATTCATTTTTTATCTTTCCTAAAAGAGTACCATATAAAACGAATTATTAATACAGTAATCGATCATGGACGAATTATAATTTTTACCATTGATTATGTCGATTTGATTAACACGATTTTGATATACACATGAACATCAAGGGATTAATTAACCATGTTAATCGATGGATACCTGTATATGCTTTTTGCACCACTAAAGATGACGCTGCATGATGGGGTTTTCATATTGTGGTCCTACCATGGAAACCAATGTTATGATCCTCAGTTCTGAATGTTTTTTTTGCCGATTCGTGCTCCATTCAATGTCTGGAACCTCACATTCAGCATGTTGGTTTTACATATTATCCTTCCTATCATCCTGTGGTCAGGTTCGGTGAGTGTGGTAGGTAGCATGTGCATTTGACTCTCTGCACTTCCATCTCAGTATGATATCACTGATTGTTGACCTGGGATGGCCCAATTAGTCAAAAATTTGCTGAACAGATAGACTTGCAACATGGCATCCTATCACAATGCCTCTTTCAAATGCCATCAGTTCCTTTTCCACAGCCATTTCACCCAGACACGGTTGCACCGACTTGGGAGCATCATATCCCTCCAATTTATAGCTAAAAGCATGTGAATTTTAGCTATAAGGTACTCTTTTTTATGGCATGATGCATCTTACCCATGTATGTTGGGGGGGGGGGGGTCACTTCTTCCTTCCAAGCAGTGTCAGTGTATATGATTTATATATATGAATATTCTTTGATACTGAAGGTTTTATAAAAATTCTGTCTTTAATTCTGATATAATATACAATGTAATTCATCTGTGTAGGGCAAGTGTAGAGTACATTACTTTGTTAAGAATGCTCTTTATATGGGCTACATCAAAATTAAACTGAATAATGCATATTTCCATTTTTGTCTAGTGCTGGTTTCTTCATTCACTGCCACAGACAAAAATTGAAAGGATTTGGATCTGAAGACCTGGTTATCTGGTGGCCAATTTTGCAGACTACCATGTAACTGAGCAACCAGATCATTAAAATAAATCTAGGACACAAAATAATTCTTTATTGGGTGATTTTTTTGCTTGTGTGTCACAGGCATTGGCACCATAAAAGTGTAACAACATAACATACTTTTATGGTGCCAATGCTTGTGACACACAAGCAAAAAAATCACCCAATAAAGAATTATTTTATGTCCTAGATTTTTTTAATACATCCAAAATTAAAAATTACGTTATGGTGGACATCCACTGTATTTGTAACCATTCCAAGACAACGCACCCTATAACATTTGAAAGTGTCCATCACACGAGAGGATAAATAGCAAATATGAATTGGTGTGCTTAATTAGCAACTTGGTTATTTGTGTTTGCTTCACCATTCCACATGGCTATTTGATGTCAAGGGTTTAAGAAGTGCCAGGAAAATTTTTCCCAGGCTATCACTCCCTGCCACCACTGCACTTCTACCAGTACAGTATATTGATTTCCACCTTTGCATTTTGAAATATAAAATTCAGAAATCCTTTTGTGGAGAGAGACCACTGTAATCAGGTTAGAAAGAGCAAGTTGATTTAACAGGATTGTACATTGTACCCTCACTTACCTGTCAAGTGCAACTCCTTCCATCAATCACTTAGCATAACTTGGACTCCTTTCAGTGCTGAATAGATCAAGATTGAGATTATATTCTAGCTGGTTGGAAAACTGGGCTCCTGAGCCAGGAAGGTAATTTCCATTCCCCTAGGGAATCCTAATTGTTATTGTTGCCAGAACTTCTTTATTACAGGTCACACTGCAAGAAGATTTGCAGTTAATTAAATTTATTAAAGTTGATTAAACTGAGGCTGTATTCAGCATTAATCTGTATTCTGTAGATTAATCCTCTTTTATTGCCTTATGTCACTGTCTCGCATAGGTCATCCCTGGTGGCTTTTTTTATAGGTACTCCCATGGATACACTGAACTGAAGAATTTGTTACTCTCTGCACTTTCGACCATATGTGAAAAGATCAACTAGATATGTTCACATCAAGTTTACCAAGGTTTTTTCTTCTTCCTTTACTCCTGATTTCATTTCAAAGCGATACTTTTTTTTGGGCAGAGTTTCGCTATAAATTCCCTATAATCTCTATATGTTATAGAGATTATAGCCATTGTGGTTATGGATTAGAGTGAACTGTTCAAAATGCAAAATATTCTTAATTCATAAATACCAGGACTTGTATTGATTACAATTATTTAATAAAATAATACCTAGTGTTTTGTCTGAGCAAAGAGACTGGATATTTCTTTTACAAGGGTGTGCTGAAAAGTTGTTATAATCACCATGAAGGAATTGAGATAGAACCATGTAACTTACACATTATTCTACATATTCCCCATGAAGTGTTGTACACTTGTTAAAATGCTGTGCATCATTTGCAATCCTCTGAGAAAAAAGTCTTTCTCTTGTTGCACAAACCAGTCCTCAGCTGCAGATATGACTTCATCATCTGTGGTAAATTTTGTTCCTTTCAAGTGTTTTTTTGCATTTGGGAATAGGAAATAGTGATGGGGCCAGGTCTAGTGAATAGGTTGAGTGAGGCAGACACTGAAAGCCCAAGTTGTGTATTGTCTGTTGCGTTTCATGAGCAGTGTGAGCATTGTCCTGCAAAAGCAACATGTCTCTGCTCAGTTTCCTGTTGCGTTTTTCCTTCAGAGCTGTTGAATAAACTGCTGTTGTAACAGTTTCACCTCTTTTGAGGTACTTGGTAAGGATTACACCATCCATATCCCAAAAGAACAATGGCAAGAACCTTCCCTGCTGACTTTTGGGTTCTGAAATTCCTTGGCTATGGAGAACCTTTCTATCTTCACTCCATTGACTGCTGTTTGGTCTCTGGGTCATAGCGATGAAGCCATGTTTCATCAACAGTCACAATACGAACCAAAAAATTCACACCTGATTTCTCAGAATGACCCCAAATCCCTTGAGATGACAGCATATGTTCTCTCTCTTTTAGTCGGCATTCAAACATTTGGGGATCCACTTCGCTTAGAGCTTCTGCATGTCCAGATGTTGGTGGATAATGATCCCAACTTGTTCTCTAGATATCCCCAGAGTTTTTGCATTATTTTTGGCTGGTATTCATCTATCATGAAGGATCATGGCATGTGCTAGGTTGATGTTTTCAGGTGTGATTGCTGTGAAAGATCTTCCTGACCTGGGGTCATCTGTTTTCTTAAGATGCCCAGTTTTAAACTTGGCAACTGTTGGATATGCTGAGACACAGTTCCCTAAAGTCTTGCACATAGCTTGATGAATCTCAGTTGCAGACTTTTCTTGCAGCAAGGAAAACTTGATGACAGCCACACTCTTTGTCTTTGAATTTTTTCAAACCTCTGATATGTCTTCTTATATCCTAAAAGAAAAATTAACAAATTATTACAATTTGATGAAACATGGGGGGATAAAGAGTTTTAAGATATGTCTTTTCTTGTGGTTATATCAGCTGCTTTAATATCATTTTGTTTTTTATATATAACCAGCAGAGTTATTGTGGTTTTTCAGTGCAAAGAATTTAATTTTAAATTAAATAACAGCATTAAAGAATAACAAATAACACTTCCTTCTAATATGAGTGTGAGGACTAAGAATGATGAATGATATTAAGTTTTCAAAAGCTTTCAGAATTACATCTTACGGTAGTACTATCTGAGAAGTGAAACATAAATAGTATTCCACAAGGTTCTACTGTAGGACCATTATTGTGTAACTTATTTGCTAATGATATTGGAACAGGTTAAAATGGAGATGTGCAGTTGCTTGCAGATGATGCAAAATTTAGGAGTGCTATTAGACAACCCCAATTATCATTTAGCCAAGAAACTAGTGTTAACACTTAAGGAGTTGGTAAGTCATTCTCCTCCTTTATTAAAAACATACAACACTTTGTAAAAAAAATTAAAGACATCACTGGAAAAAAGTGATTTATTAGTCTATTTTGATGTCTCTGCCCTCTTCACAAATGTCCCAATCAATGATACAATTCTTATTTTACAGGACAAATTCCCTCCTGATATCACAGCACTCTTTGTACATGTAACATTCTGGCTATTTTCTATGGCAAAACACTTTCTACCTACAAAAAGAAGCCACACCCATGGGCTCGCCGTTATTCCCCCCCCCCCACCCACCACAATTCTAACTTTTATATGGAAGCTTTCGAGCAATGTGCTCTAGATTTTTGTACTTTAAAACCCAAAGGCTTAGATACAGTGACGATGTTTTCGCAATCTGGTCCCATGGTTGCCAGACATTTGACATTTTCCTCAGTCACCTAAACACACAACACAAATGCATACAATTCATAATTGAGATTGAAAGTCAGACTGGCAGTCTTTCTTTAACTGTTTACTGGAAGCCTACACATACTGGTTAATATATACACATAAACTCCCACCACCACCTAACACAAAATCTAGGGGTCATAAACACACTAAAACACGGCTTTGATGGTTTGCTCCAGTGAACAAGCACTTAAAGATGAATCAAGAGTTATCAGCAATATCTTCCTGAAAAATGGCTACAGCCAAAATACTATCAACAAAATTCTTCACAGGACCTTACTTAAAAACAATAAACTACATTACAATAAAACTGTAACCATTCCATACATTAAAAGTATATGAGATAAAATATACAGAATACTACAGAAATACAACCTTAATGCAACCTTTAAACCTCCTGTAAAATTAAAGAACTTATTGAACTCATCCAAGGATCCACTTCCTCTGCTGGTGCACCCTGAAGTATACCGTGTACATTGTATCTGTAATTTGCAGTATATATGTGAAACAGGATACGATTCCTATCAGAAAAAAGGAACATAAATGGCGTGTTAAATTCAATAACTATGGTAAATCTGATCTTTCTGATCATGCCCTGATTACTCTACATGGAATTGATTGGAAGGGTAGCATCTATTGTTTACATTACACCAAAAAGTGGTATGAACATAAATTTAAGGAGGCCTGTGAAATTCTTATCACCCACCCTAATCTTAACAATAATGATGGTCAAAAAATCCCAAGATTATGGAAGGCACATATTCTACCCACGTAACCTTTCCATCTAAGAGTTAATTATAAATAGGACTGTACATAATCCAGGATCTTAACTCTAATATAACAACTCATGTTAAATTAAGACACCACTTTTGCTGTAATAAAACTATCTATATGAAATTATCCTCTGAAGAAGTTATGAATAGATTGAATATAAATTTTTTTCTCACTAGAGGTCAGCCCAGTAGAATAACCATTAATCAAATCATTGTCTCTGGCATACTGTTTGAAATGTAATATAGCTTGTCTCTCTCTCTCTCTTTTGTAAAGGAAATGGATATTTGTTTTATTTTTTTAAGTAATTTAATTACTAGAATAGCCTTTTAATTCATGCTCTCTAAAACTGTTGTATTTTAATGATTTCCAGCTAATGTAGAAACATACAATTCTGTTTGAAATGTAATATAGCTTGTCTCTCTCTCTCTCTTGTAAAGGAAATGGATATTTGTTGTACTAATTTTTTAAATAATTTAATTACGAGCATAGCCTTTTAATTCATGTTCTCTAAAAACTATTGTATTTTAATGAAATGTATGGTAAATCTGGCCTTTCTGATCATGCCCTGAATACTCTACATAGAATTGATTGGAAAGGTAGCACCTATTGTTTACATCACACCAAAACGTGGTATGAACATAAATTTTAGGAGGCATGTGAAATTCTTATCACCCATCCTAATGTATGAAATGTAATATAGCTTGTCTCTCTCTTTCTCTCTTTTGTAAAGGAAATGGATATTTGTTGTACTATTTTTTTAAATAATTTAATTACTAGGATAGCCTTTTAATTCATGTTTTCTAAAAACTGTTGTATTTTAATGAAATGCATGTATTTTAATTTCCAGCTAATGTAGAACCATACAATTTTCTAATATATATATATATATATATATATATATATATATATATATATATATATATATATATATATATATATATATATATTGTGTATATTCCAGGCGATGACCTTAATGAAGGTCGAAATGTTGGGAAATTAAAGTAATTATTTCTAATATGGTTGTAGTCTCAATAATTTGTCTGAAATGAATCTTTAATTTATTACATAACCAAGTGAAAAAAGTTATTAAATGCTTAAACCCCTTTGTGAATTATGGGCCACCCTGTATTAACATCTTTTATATAGACTTAAAATTATACATTAAATAAGAATACATAAAAATAATTACATAAAAAAAAATACATAAAAAAAGGGGGTGCTTAAGGGTCAAAGCTGTATAACTGAGAGGAGACCTCCACATAGCCTTTAAAGGAATGCGGAGAACCGACCAGGGCTTCTGACCTAATGTCCAATCCTCACCTTCTCGTGGCACACCCTGTTGGGTATCTACTTTGATACTGAACGAACGAGGATGGGCTGGTAATTTGGGATTTAGCCGACCAAATTGTATGCTTATTGGTTAAACCAAAATAAAAAATGATGGTACAACATGACAAAATTTCATGCCGGCTGGGGCGTCGCCCGGTTAAACAAGGCCCCCATTGTTTTCGCCAGGGAATCAGGGCGAACAGCGAAAAGTCAGCTACTGGAACAAATCTGAAAACAAACCTCAACTCAACATCACCAGAGTTAAAGATCGGTACTATCAACGTAAGAAGCCTGAATGGCAAAGAAATGGAGCTAGCTGAGGAATTAGATAAGTACCAGATCGACATAATAGGGGTGACTGAAACAAAAAAGACCAAAACTGGTGAGATCTTTCTGAGCAATAAATACAAAATGTTATATTCAGGCAATGACAATCAAGGAAAAGAAGGAGTAGCCATAGTATTCAACACAAAATACGAGGCTAATCTTCTTGAATGGCAGTCAGTCTCAAGTAGAGTAATGTGGGCAAATATGAGAATGGGGAACTGGACAATGAGACTTATTTGTGCCCATGGTCCCACAGAAGGTTCTACTAAAGACTAGAAGTGGAGGAATTTTTTGAGGCTTTAGAAAAAGCAACTGACACAATGAAAAAGGAAAAGTTGGTCCTTGTTGGGGATCTAAATAGTAGAGTAGGAAATGATTGTGAGACATACAAAAATATTTTGGGAAAATTTGGAGAAAAGAGCAAAGCTAATAATAATGGCAAATTTCTGTTGGATTTCTGCTCCGGACATGGACTGGTTATTACTAACACCATGTTCCAACATAAAAATGTGCACAAATTCACATGGAGAGAAGAGGCTAGGAATAAGAAAAGTCTCATTGACTATGTTATTGTTGATAGTGATGTTTTCTCCCTGGTGCAGGACACCAGAGTGTACAGAGGATTTGAAATTGGAAGTGATCACTATTTAGTCTTGAGCAGGATAAAATTGAATTTCATATTGAAAAGAATAACATGTAAGAAAGTTTTAAAGCGAATAAAAGTTGAGCAGCTCTCAGATGTGAACTGTAGACTAAAATACAGAAATATTATTGAAAAGAAAATGAAAGAGTTTGAGAACAGGAATCAAACCTTGGAGATTCAGTGGCAAACTCTGAAGGAAACATTGATTGATTCTGCCAGAGAGGAATGTGGTGAGGTTGTGTGCAAGGATAAAAAAATCAGAACTCCATATTGGACACAGGAAGTTAAAGAGGCAGTGAAGGAAAAGAAGAAAGCATATCAAAAGTTCCTGGCAAATAAGTCAGCTTGTGCTCTTAGAGAATACAGGGACAAATGTAAGAAAGCTAAACACTGTGTAAAACTAGCTAAACAAAAGTCATGGGAGGACTTTGGCAAGAATATAGAAAATAAATATCAAGAAGGTGGCAAAATATTCTGGAGGTTGTTGAAGAAGCTTAGGAATGGAGGAAAGAGTGCTGTAAAAGGAATTAAAGATGATAAAGGTGAAATGAAAACAGGAGAAAAAGATATCCTTGAAGTATGGAGTAATTACTTTGAAAAACTGCTAAATGAACAAGCAGTGATGACAGCACAGTGATAAAAAACACTGACCAGGCATGCAGTCAGGAATACATATCCATACTTGAAGTAGAAAAAGCCATCAAAGGCTTGAAATGTGGAAAGGCAGCAGGAGTAGATGATTTTCAACCAGAAATGCTGAAGTATGGTGGTATAAGAGTCTTACAGTGGCTGCACTGCATAGTTCAGAAAGCCTGGACAGAGGGACGAATTCCCGATGATTGGATTAGAGCTCTCATAGTACCCATATATAAAAAGGGAAATAAAACTGAATGTGAGAATTACAGAGGTATTTCCCTACTGAGTGTTCCTGGCAAGATCTATGCAAGTATACTTGAGAAACGGTTGAGAAGAATTGTGGAAGAAAAGCTTGGTGAAGAACAAGCTGGATTCAGGCCAAATAGAGGCTGTCAGGATCAGATCTTCACTTTACGACAAATAGTCGAGAAAGCATGGGAATATAACAAAGATCTGTATTTAAGTTTTGTCGATTTGGAAAAGGCATATGACAAGGTGCCAAGAGAGAAGCTATTCAATACGCTGCAGTTATATGGCGTCAATGGGCCATTATATCAAGCAATACTTAGTCTTTATTTGAGTTGTGAGTCAGCAACTCAAATTGAAGGAAGTACAGGAAGATGGTTTAATGTTAAATCTGGTGTGAGACCAGGATGCACATTATCCCCTCTGTTATTCATTATCTATATGGATCACATTATGAAGGAATGTGGTATTAAACCTGATATCAAAATTGGAGATGTTAATGTCAGCTTTATGCGGATGATGTTATACTTCTAAATAAATCCGCTACAAGTCTGCAAGATTCTCTGACTAAATTGAATAGCTGTTGTAATAGATATGGTATGAAGGTCAGCAATAAAAAGACAAAGACAATGAAAATAGGCAGAATCATTGAAAATGTCAACTGTGTTGTGAATGGAGAACCTGTGGAACAAGTAAAACATTTCAGCTACTTAGGCACAATTTTTACTGAAGATGGTAAACTAAATATAGAAATAGACAACAGAATCAGCAAAGCTGGTATCGTGGGAAGTCAATTGAATAAATTCATATGGAATAAGAAAGAAATTAGTCGGAACACTAAATTAGCTGTATACAAGACTGTGTTCAAACCAATTTTAACTTATGGATCTGAGAGCTGGGTCAGAAGTAAAACACTTGACCAAAGACTAGAGACCGCAGATATGAGAGTCCTGAGAAAGATTAGAGGCGTGAACAGATGGCATCAATGGCAATATCATATTAAAAATGAGGATATTAGGAAAGAACTTGACATTGTCAGCATCCAGGAATGCGTTAGCAGAGCTAATCTCAGATGGTATGGTCACTTAAATAGAATGGGAGAGGAAAGATTAGCAAAACAAGTGTTCTCTGCCAGGTTGGCAGGAAAAAGACCCAGAGGAAGACCAAGATATAGGTGGATTGATACAGTACAAAGTGCCTTAGACGATAGAAATATAAGATCTGATAATGTTGGAGTCTTGACAAGTAACAGACTGATTTGGAGGAAAATTGTAGATAGGAAGTTAGTAATGATGTAATTTTTTCATGTAATACTGTCATATCCTGTACACCCCTTGAGGGTACATGGCAGGAATTTGATGATGATGATGACATAAAAATAATACATTCAAATAATTCATTTGAAAACAATATTTGTCAAGTTAGCCTTACTTAAAAGTATAAATAAATAAAAGTAAAAGATAAATATATAAATAAAAAATAAATAGAACATACCTATTGAAGATTGTCCTGAAAGTCTCATAAGCTGTTGCAATGCTATCCCCATGAAAGCTTTTCATTGATTTTGTAAAGGAAATAGATATTTGTTGTACTATTTTTTTAAATAATTTAATTACTAGGATAGCCTTTTAATTAATTTTCTCTAAAAACTGTTGTATTTTAATGATTTCCAGCTAATGTAGAAACATACAATTCTCTGATAAGTTCAGTTGTATTTCTGAAAGAAGGTTCTGATTCAAGATGGCAGTTAGTAGAAGTAAGTTGTCATGACCCAATTATTACTGTATTAAAATATAACAAAACTGTTGATGTGTATTTTAAGTATTGTTATATATATATATATATATGTAGAAAGTTTTTTTACCTGTGACATAAATGTGACATGAAAACAAGAGAAAAAGATATCCTTGACGTATGGAGTAATTACTTCGAAAAATTGTTAAAATGAAACAAGCAGTTGTGACAGCACAGTAGCACAAAATACTGACCAGGCAGCCAGGAATACCTATCCATATTTGAAGTAGAAAAAAGCCATCAAAGGCTTGAAATGTGGAAAGACAGCAGGAGTAGATGATATTCGACCAGAAATGCTTAAGTATGGTGGTATAAAAGTCTTACAGTGGCTGCACTGCATAGTTCAGAAGGTGTGGACAGAGGGACGAATTCCCGATGATTGGAGTAGAGCTTCCATAGTACCTATATATAAAAAGGGAAATAAAACTGAATGTGAAAATTACAGAGGTATTTTCCTACTTGGTAAGATTTATGCTAGCATACTTGGGAAACGGTTGAGAAGAATTGTGAAAGAAAACCTCAGTGAAGAACAAGCCGGATTCAGGCCAAATAGAGGCTGTCAAGATCAGATCTTCACTTTACGACAAATAGTCGAGAAATCATGGGAATATAACAAAGATCTGTATTTAAGTTTTGTCGATCTGGAAAAGGCATATGACAAGGTGCCAAGAGAGAAGCTATTCAATACGCTACGGTTATATGGTGTCAATGGGGCATTATATCAAGCAATACTTAGTCTTTATTTGAGTTGTAAATCAACAGTTAGGATTGAAGGAAGTACAGGAAGATGGTTTAATGTTAAATCTGGTGTGAGACAAGGATGTACATTATCCCCTCTGTTATTCATTATCTATATGGATCACATTATGAAGGAAAGTGATATTAAACATGATATAAAAATTGGAGATGTTAATGTCAGCTCTTTGCTTTATGCGGATGATGTTATACTTCTAAATAAATCCGCTACAAGTCTACAAGATTCTCTGACTAAAGTGAATAACTATTGTAATAGATATGGTATGAAGGTCAGCAATAAAAAGACAAAGACAATGAAAATAGGCAGAATTGTTGAAAACGTCAACTGCGTTGTGAACGGAGAACTTGTGGAACAAGTAAAACATTTCAGCTACTTAGGCACGATTTTTAGTGAAGATGGTAAATTAACTTTGGAAAAGACAACAGAATCAACAAAGTTGGTATTGTAGGAAGTCAATTGAATAAATTCATATGGAATAAGAGAGAAAATAGTCAGAACACTAAATTAGCTGTATACAAGACAATGTTGAAACCAGTTTTAACTTATGGATCTGAGAGCTTGGTCAGAAGTAAAGCACTTAACCAAAGACTAGAGACTGCAGATATGAGAGTCCTGAGAAAGATTAGAGGCGTGAACAGATGGCATCAATGGCAATATCATATTAAAAATGAGGATATTAGGAAAGAACTTGACATTGTCAGCATCCAGGAATGCATTAGCACAGCTAATCTCAGGTAGTATGGTCACTTAAACAGAATGGGCGTGGAAAGATTAGCAAAACAATTGTTCTCCACCAGGTTGGCAGGAAAACGACCCAAAGGAAGACCAAGATATAGATGGATTGATACAGTAAAAGTGCCTTAGACAATAGAAGTATAAGATCTGATAATGTTGGAGTCTTGACAAGTAACAAACTGATTTGGAGGAAAATTGTAGATAGGAAGTTAGTAATGATGTAATTTTTTCATATAGTACTATCATATCCTGTACACCCCCTTGAGGTTACATGGCAGGAATTTGAATATGATGATTCAGCAGATCCCTGTGGCAATCCATTATTTAACTTCCTTTTGCTGCTAATTTTATTACCTATGGCCACTATAAGTCTTCCCTCTCTTAGGATATTGTTAATGATATGGACTATTGTTTTTATATGGGATGATTTTATATAATTTATATAGAAGGCCTTGTCTCCAGATGTTATCGGAGGCTGCTGATGTTTTTAAACATGTTTGAAAACCAGCTTCTATGTGAGTTACTAAAGAGAGAACCTGGTCACAACACCCACAATTTGGTCTAAAGCCAGCTTGTTCTATTGGAATATTTAAAAATTGTTTCTAGTTATAAATAAGTCTTTCAAAGAGTTTATAACAACAACTGAAATGAGTAATAGGTTGGTAACTTCCAGTTTATGATTAGGCTTACCAGGCTTTAAAATTGAAAGTATTTTTGCTTTTTTTAAAAAATAGTGGCAAGTTTACCGGTTGTATGTCAGTATAGAACCTAGTTAACCAAGATCTTGCATTTCTTCCTAGATTAATCCAAAATTCTGGATGAATGTTGTCAAAACCAGGAGCCTTATCAGGCTTTAATTCCTTTAAGGCTGCTTCAACTTCTTGCTGCATAAAAGGGTGTGCGAAATTAGAAGTTATAGGTGAAGACTTGTTAAATTCTTTTAATTTTCTCTTAATATATCTTGTATGCTTTTTTTTATTGATTGAGGTACATGATATGTTAACAATATGTATGGCTAGTCGATCTGGGGAAATTTTTGGTTGTTCTTTAATCGGTGGAGCACTACCACCTAGTTTCCTAAGAAGGCTCCAAGGTTACGGCTGGAATGAGTAAAATCTATACCTTCAACTGTATTTACCCATTTTTTTCTTCTGGATATATCCAATTTTGCTAGAAGTCTATCTGCTGTTTTTGGGTCATTGTACATTTGATATTCCTTATACTGTAATTCACATTCTTCGCTTCAACCATATATTTATATACTCTTGCCTAATACCTCTAGGAATACTTTTCTTGGCAGCAAGCAATAAATCAATTAAAATTACTACTTATTGAAGATATCCAGTGAATACATTTGTCAAGTTCATTCTGATGTCACCAATCAGAATTAAATCTTTATGTAAATACTAAACATGCAGAGTATAAAAAATCTCTTTATAGATTACTAATAAGCTTCATTTTGGTAATGAAAACATTACTTAAATTAAGGGGATATTAAATCCCGCATAGTTTTAAAACCGAATAAGAAACTCAAAGATCGGAATCAAAGAGTTTCTTGCCGAATATAGTAAACTATAAAGTATCGGCGACACTAGCGTTAGCCAATGCAAGTGATCCTAGTACGTAGTACGATACTGGGCAACTCGTTGCAAAGGTGGAGGAAGTTCAGATCGCTATTCTTAGGTATTTTCCATAATGTAAAAACACATTTCCTAGGAAATGTATGCTGTTATTACATTATGGAGGGAATATCCCCTAATATCCCCTTAATTTAAGTAATCTCTTTATAGAGATGAAATTTATAAAACAATCTTTATAGAGACAGTCTCACGAACAGAAGGATATCAGCATTGCATAGAAAGCTTTGATGAGATGCTTAAATGATGCAGTGTCACAGTGTTTTCCTAGAGTTCAGTAAAGAAAGTAGTAATTAAATGGATGTGCAACCTTATTGAGCAATTCAAAAGAATTAGATAATATGTAAAGAATAACTTGAGAATAAGGATGAGAGGAGTTATAAAATATATAAAAAACACAGGCTAGAAAAGTTATGAGTTTCATACAGAAAGCTAAGTCAGAGTGTTAAAAGAAATTGGTTGTGCAGCTAAAAGCAACCCCGAATAATTTTATTGTCTTAACAATAAAATTTATTGTCTTTTACTTATAAAAGAAAGAAGGAATGTGGGGGACAGGATAATTTTATTGTTAAGTAAAAGAAAGAAGGAATGTGGGGGACAGGGCCGCATTTATCATTAAGTGCATGAGGCGCAAGATGGGGCCTCACTCTCTAGGGGGGGGGGGGCTCGTTTTAAAACCTCACTCCTCACAAAGAACAATAAAAAAACAGTGTAGTTATGGTTGCAAAATAAAATACTTATTTTTAAATATTAAATTCATAATATAAAAACTAGAAGCTGCTGAAAAATTTGTGAGACTTCCCGCTTCCATTTGAAATACATTGCTCTTTCCTTAGATTATAAAACTAACAGGAACTCCTGTATTCCATAAAATTCATGTATGTAAGCGTACCATTTCTTTGCTGGACGTATATACGCGTCCAGCAAACCTGAACAATATTCTCTCCACCTGCTGAAAGAACATGGATAAGAAGTGTAGTTTGACCGTCGTGTCCATTGAAAGTGCGATAATCCTTCACGCTGAAAAGAACACTTCACTACATTACCTGGCGTACGTAGTAGCTATGTTCTGTGGCCTACAGCAAGAAACGCTTGCCGTTTGCTCAGTAACCGGAACCTTAAGTTATCAGACTAAATACCTATGAGTTATATTCATTTTACTGCTTGTTTTTATCGTATAATTCTAGTTTTTAATGCCAGCGTAAAATAAGAAATCCTTTAATACTTTCTTCATTTCATATTGTCACTCTGGAAGATCAATGTCACTATGAATTTTGTTGCTAATTATTTTAATTGCCAATACATTTAAAAATTCTCCAAGAACTCGATTGAAGATAATTATTTTTGTCAAACAATTATTTTATAAATTCATGAAAATCCGAATCTATAAATGAATACAACCTCCATCTGTTCCAAATTAAGTTTTCTATTTTATTCATAATCTTAGTTCGAAGGTTAGTTATCATACGTAAATCTTGAATCATATCATGTAATGCATAATTTTTATAACGTAATCTGTAGGTTTTTGCATTTCAACTTTCTTGGTTTCCCCCCTAATCACTCACTACAAATCAAAATAAACGGCAGTTATGAAGTCAACTGTTATGTACATATTTTCGGCTAATTTAGATATTATGCAGCAGTTTTCAATTAGCGATATTTTCCTTACAGTTTATCTTTTGAAACATGTGTAGGTGCATGCATCAAAATGAAATTTTATTTCCAAAATTTTCATAACAAAATTAATTCGCCTTTAATGGCTAACTCCCCACCCCTCCCAAAATTATCATCTCTCTCTCACACACACACACACACACACAAAAATACTGCTAGATAACATGTGCGCACGTTCTTTTTGTTTGAAATTGTTATTTTTCCTAAGTATACTGTTGCAGTTTTAAGCAAAAGACAAAGGCGTAGAATCTCTGATAAAATACCACTGGATATAAATTAAAGACTCACAATCAGAAACCCAGAGTAATGCAGTTTAACACCATTTGTTGTTCATAAAAAAAAATTAAAAAAATTGTTCCTAAAATTGAAATGTGCGACCCATATAATCTTATTTTGCAAGGAAAGGAAGCAAAATGTCATATTTATTTCAATAAATGTTATTTAAAAAATATAAATGTTTGTCATAATATTTCCAATGCAAACAAACATTTTGATCGTTTATTTTCGCGCATGTGAAATTCGTTTTTATTTGGGAAGAGACACAATAAGTAAATTGTGCAGCAAAAAAAGGGTCAACCAAGAAATACAGTGCACATAATTACAATAATCCGTTAACTGCAGGGAGGGGAGGGTAATTGCATTTTAACAGATAGAATGCTGATGAAGTTTCATCAGCATTCTTCCTTTTTATAAGGTCAAAGGGATTTTGAGTATATTTGCGAACAGATATATTCAACATAACTTAGCCAGTTTTGTTGTAAAAAGTGCTGCATTTGAAGAAATATTAGCGGCATAATAATAAAATAGCAAAATTCATAATGCTTCAGAATAACTTGATAATTTTGATAATACCAAAACAAGATGAGACACATCTGTAGAAATCTATTATTATTATTATTATTATTATTAGAGTCCTTTTAATTATGAACTCTATAAAGATATACTTAATAAATTTGTAATTTTGTGGTTTTAAATAAATAAACTAGTTTCATTTTGTCACAGATGGTTTCCACTGGACTACCTGGATTTTTAGACTGTTATTGTTATCGATATTGTAAAAACTCGATTGTAGCTTAAATATTCCAAAGCACATTACATCAATTTTTTTACTTAGGTCAAGTCCCATAAGAATGTTGTAAAAAATAGCCTTGTTTGTCTCTGTATATTTTGTATTAGATATTTTTGTAAATAGCCCTTTGGAAATTAACTGTTTATACTTCTTTAATGTTTATTGAAAATATTATGTCAAATATTTATATTTTTAAATAATATTTATTGAAATAAATATATCCTTTTGCTTTCGTTTCTAGCCAAATAGCATTATATGGATCAGTTTCATATAATGAAACTGATCCACATTTCAATTTTAGAAATGATTTTTTGTTATTCATAAAGACAAAATAAAAAAAAAAATGTTAAAATGCTAAATTGAATTACTCGGTTTCCGATTGTTAGTCTTTTTGGTATCAAAAATTTATATCCAATGATATTTTAGCAGATTCTTCGCCTTCGTCTTTTATTTATTTGTATTATGCATATTACGATAATATCCAGTGCATATCCTCGTAGATATGTTGAAAATATAATATGAAAAATATCATATACGGAATGATTCAAATTTTTTGTTCATTTTGAAGACTTTCTAATACTCCCCCCCCCCTTATCCTCTCCTGGAACTCATTTGCATAACTACTGTAAATTTCTACAGGCTTGTAAGCTTTTCTAGACAGTATTCAAAATCTACGGCAATCGGATTGTACCGTGAAGCTTCTAATTCTGTACTATTTATTTGCAATCTAAAACCAGCTGTTCTATTGTCTGCTGAAATCATGTGAAATTTTAGAAATAATACGCTATATTTTAACCATGCAAAATTGTTTATATGCATACCACACAAAAGAAAGTTCAGTAGTATTATTTTTGTTTGTTTTTCTTTAAAAAAATCTAAATATTACTTCTGCTGCTGCTGGAAGCTATTTCTGAAATAATCTACGTCTTATAAATACTTGGTAATCTCCTCTTAGCTGGCAGAAAAGCTGAAGGATTATTACTCTCAGCTATTGAGAAAGAAAGGGGAGAACACTAAAGTCACACTAAATTGCCTCGAGCTGTAGTGCAGAATACATCAAAATGTCTTGTTTTCTTTTCGATTATTGATTACAGATATCCTAACAGAAATGCCGACATTTCGTTTACATGCTTATACATTATTTATGCCAAAATAATTTCTTAATTTATAATAATCAATTTCACTTTTATTATCGAAAAATTAGAAATTATTTCATACAGTTATCTTGAAAAAGAGGATTTGAATTATTTTCAAAGAAAAGGTGCATATGCGTTTCATAATCTTCTTTTTTGGGGGGGGGGGGATATAGACCTAATTAATCTGCGGATATATCGGAGAATTTATTTCATAAATCGTTCGCAAGACAACTGTTACAAACGTAAATCACTTGGGGAACATACCCATTCATTTTAGTGTAAAATAGTAGCAAAGGTTCAGTTACTTTAGATATCTAATCTAAAAGAAAATGTTATTGCTGATAATAGAATCTTGATGAATAATTTTTCTGACATGATTTCTCTATTCGTTATGATGTGCGTTTCTTGGAAGTGCGTTTCTTGTTATAGGCAGGTGAGAGGTAGCTACGAAAGTGAGATAATCCGATTAACCGTTCTCTTCAGTATGGGGGTTTATCACACCTTCTAATGGACATGACGGTCAAATTGCACTTCTTATCCCGGTTCTTTCAACAGGTGGGCTGAATCATATCCAGATTTAGCTGGATGTCTATAGATTTCCTGGCCATTTGGGAGGCATTTTGAAATGCGTTCCAGTGACAACAGAGGTTTTTTTGTGTGTTGCTGATATTTGTATTAATTATTTGGGTAAGAGCAGTTTCTATATCACATAAATAAAGCATTTGAATTTGAAGTTTATTATTATTTATAAATTAAATTATTTTTCAGTTCATTTTTTTAAGAATATATTAATATAAAGGTAAGAATATATTATTCAATTAATTATTAATCTTATTTTACTGATACTCGTTTATTTTAACAAAACCAGGATACTAGTGTTTCTATTTTTGTATTTTTTAAGCTTTTAACGTAATTATTTATTTTATTTATAGTTTATTTTGGATTTAATAAATATTTATTTTGCTTTTGATAGATTAATTCACATAATGATGCCAAGAAAATTTGAATCCGGAGCTAGTAAAAGAAAACGACTTAGAGAAAATGAAAAACAGCTAAATAGTCAAAAGGGGACAATTTTGTCTTTCTTTCGTTCTGAAAATGAAGAATTTCGTAGAACTGAAGTTGTACTTCACAGTTCTCAGAATGAAAATGAAACATTGGTATCATTATCAGGAGGAGATGAAAGTGAAAATGAAGAACATCAAAATGATGTAGAAAACATAGGAGAGAAAGAAGTAAATGAAACAAATCAAGAGGATTCTAAAGAAAATTTTCAATCGGAGTCTGTACTTACCAGCAAGCCAGCTCTTATCCTACTGATATAGCAGTATGGCCACTTACTATTAATGAACAGTTTATCGAGCATATTTTAATAAATATGCCCCAGAATGTTGGTAAAATTGAAAATTTAAAAAAAGAATACACAGAACGCAGTGGATGTCAGAAATGTAAATGAATCGCATTTTTACTGTAAAAAGGCGAATGGAACAAAGGCGAAACGAGAGTGGCTAATTTTTTCAGAAACCAGCAAAGCAATTTACTGTTTTGTTTGTAGATTGTTTTCTAAGTCAAATAATAGCTTAATGAAGGGTTTTAATGACTGGGGAAATATAACACGAACCTTATGTGAACACGAGCATTCTACTGAGCATATACGAGCGATGTGCACATATCGCAAAAGAAAATCAAGTTCTGTAAATAGTCGAATTGATTCTGAATTGATCAAACAAATACAATCTGAAGAAAATTATTGGAGAGAGGTTTTAAAAAGAATAAAAGCTACCATTAAGTTACTGAGTAAACTAGGGCTAGCATTTAGAGGAAATACAAATGATATTTTTTCTGATTCTTGCGGAAATTATTTATCATGTTTACATTATTTAAGTGAATTTGATGATTTTTTAAAACATCACATGAAAATGTATGCCAACTGTGGTTCTGGCAGATCAAATTATCTTTCTTACCATTCTTGTGATGAATTCATAGCATTAATAGCTAAGAACAAGAAAAAACAAGAGAAATATTAATATCAGAAATTAAGGAAGCTGCTTATTTTGCAATAATACCCGATTCAACGCCAGACATGGCCTATAATGACCAACTAGCTATGATATTTAGGTATGTTGCTGCAAATTCTGACATTAGAGAAACGTTTATCGGGTTCATCAGAATTACACAACACAATTCCTTATATTTAGAAGAGGTAGTATTAAAAAAATTAGAAGAATTATCTTTGGATATAAAAATGTGCAGAGGGCAAAGCTATGATAACGCTGCCAATATGAAAGGTATCTATATAGGTTTACAAGCTAGGCTGAAAAAACGTAGTCCCTCTGCACATTATATACTGTGCTCTAGTCATTCCTTAAATTTAATTGGCAACTATGCCGTGGAATCTTGTCCGGAAGCAGTGCAATATTTTTGTTTTATTCAAGATGTATATAATTACTTTTCATCTTCAACAAGAAGATGGGGTATACTCCTTAAACATCTAGAAAAAAAATCTTTAACAGTTAAAAGACTAAGTGAAACGAGGTGGTCCACAAGAGCTGACGCTATATTGGCTTTGAAACGTGGATATAAACAAATTAAAGACGCATTATTTGAACTATCCATTTCTCCTCATGAAAAACCTATTTCTAAATTAGAGAGCTCATCATTGGCTGAACATTTTGACAAACCAGAAACAGCAATTTTAACAGTTATGTGGGACAAAAGTTTACAATGAATAAATGCTACTATAAATCTCTACAAGATCCCGATATGGATTTGTTTTTAGCTAATAATTTGTTACACTCTTTAGTTTGTTTTATTTTAGATATAAGAAATAGTTTTGCTGCTGTAAATGAAGATAGTGAATTTATTAACAGATGAGACAAATTTTAAAGATGAAAAGGAAAGAGTTAAAAAACGAAAAAAAAATGAGTGACGAAGTTTCACAATCTAACAATGAGATTATATTACATGGGAAACAAAATTTCGTTGTGAACACTTTTAATGTCATTTGCGATAAACTAATTTTGGATATTAATGAAAGAACAAAAAGCTATTTCGATATATTAGATATGTTTGTCATTTTTTTGAAGGAAGATATAGATCAAGACAAGTACAAGACTAGTATTGATAAAATTTTACAAACTTATGGGACTGATATTGATCCAGAAAAATTTACTGATGAAGTTAAGCAATTTTTAATAATGATAAAGGAAGAAAATTGTTCAATTAAAAATATGTAACAAATTTATAAACGATGGGTTAAGGTGGTCTACTTTTCCGAACATAGAAACAATTTTAAAAATATTTTTGACGATGCCTATTTCAAATGCAAGTGCTGAACGCTCATTTTCAGTGTTGAAACGAATAAAATATTATTTAAGAAGCAACTTGCACCAAAATAAAACAAGTGACCTGTCGTTATTATGCATCGAATCAGATGTAATGGACTCGATCAATTATGATGAAATTATAGATATATTTGCTAAAACAAAAGCCAGAAAAAAAAACTTTTAGTTATTAATTTTTTTATTTACATTTGAACTGATTTAATTTTATACTTTTTTTAAAATGCAAATATATGTATACCAATTGTATTGTGTTATTAAAATGAGTTATTATGGAAATGTTGACTTTTATTTTCAGTAAACTAAAAAAAATGCTAATTTTTGAGGGCCTCATAATGATGTTGCGCCTCAGGCCTCCAAAAGTATAAATGCGGCTCTGGTGGGGGAATAACTTTACTGAATGCAGATAGCACCCTTTTGTCAGAAACAGATGCGATTGTTCAAATAATAAATCCTCACTTTGCCAACACGATTTATCAACTTGTTTTATATGAAATAGTGCACAGTGCTATTTTCAATACACTGGATAAAGAGAATAGAAATGCATGAGAAAGAAGTTGCTGTTTCATAACCTGGATAAGAATTTAGCAGTAAAGATGGATGGGATATCAGCATGTATGCTAAAAGAATGCTCTGCTGAACTGGTTAGGTAGATTATTGAAAGAGTGGGTTTTTCTGAGGTTGTTATGATACAAAAAATAAAATGAAAACCAACTCGTTTCATCATCAGTAATTTGTGACTTCTTCACAGAGTAAAAATTAATATAAATGTAAGGCTAGCAATTGTAAACTAAAAATTAACAAGTAAAACTTGCAGAACCAATTGCTAGTATTAATATTAGAAACACATGGAGACAGATGTGGAAGGTGACATGAGTCATCTGCTTTTCAGCATTGTTAGGGTGATTAGCTGAAAAGTTGAAATCTGGTATATGAAAAGATCCGATAAAAGATTTCCAAATGGCACTTAGAATCAGTTCTTGATTCTTACAGAGAGAGCCATGAGAGAAAAAAAATGACCATAGTTGATTCCTTTATCTGGCAACAGAGCAAATTGTCTTCTAAATAAGGCATAGAGCTCTTGTCCCAGTCATTATCATACTCTTTGCATACACATCATGATGTGTATGCAAAGAGTAATGAGCTAAACCTCTGAGATGTTCTTTTTCTTCTCTCAAAACTTTTAGAAGTCTGATTTATGTAGGAAAAAGTCACAGGAACTAGGAATTTTGTACACCCCAGGATGTTTGTAGAAGGAGTTAATGTTTTTTTTGGAGAGTGGAGAAGGCTATGGATGGTAAAAATAGGTTTGTTAGCCACTCTGATATCAAGAAGTTTGAGGAGATTGTCAAGCAAAATTGACAATCTTGCTTGAAAGCCTGCTGATTTGTGGGATTAGAAAATAGTATTTGTTGGACAAGTGTCCAAGCATATTCATTAAGAACAAGTTGGTGGAGTAGAAGTTACAGTGCTTCTCTTTTCTTTTCATCACTTTTTTTGGATAGAGGTAGCGCATTTTTTACGAGTATGAATGATTCCTGTTCTTTGTTGAGGCTAGTGTAAAAACAATGAAAGGAGGTGGCGTCTGGTAAACATCTAATGATGCTAAATTTTTTTGTGATGAGTACATCCAGAAAAAGGTAGTCATCCTTCGCTTTCAATTTCTGATTTGAATTTTTTTGATGCAATGAATTGAGTGAGGTGTGGAAATATATATATCTATATATATATTTTAAAGAATAAATTTTAAATGACTTTAAACCGAGATAAAATATTAAATTTTAATGATAATGATACACCTTGTTTCAGCCTTTTACAGCCGCCTTCAGGTATCCACTAAAGGTAGAACACAGTAATAAAAAATTGAAGTTACAAAAAACTGAGAATTACAGGTAAAAAATGCAATACATAATATATATATAGAGATAGAGAAAAAAAACCCAACTAATTGACATAAATATGGGCACTGAAATAAGTGGCTTTTCTCTTGCTGTTGTTGTAAAATGATACAAAACATATTTGAAGAGTGAAGAGATGAAATGTTGGCCTTCTGAAAAAAACAATTTCACACTTAAGAATCATAAACAAGACAATTGGACAGTGGTCAATGGAGATAATCAAAAGCTTGGCAGCAAAGTATTAACAGACAAAATGACAACCTAGAAAGAAGTTGTGGATAATGATTGTAATTTTTTTTTTTTTTTATATCATCAAATTCCTGATGTATACCCTCAGGGGATGTACATGATATAATAGTACTAAATGAAAAATTTACATCATTACTGACTTCCTATCTACAATTTTACTCCAAATCAGTCTGTAAAATGTCAGGGGCTCCAATATTATCAGGTCTTATATTTCTGTCTTCTAAGACACTTTTTACTGTATCAATCCACCATATCTTGGTCTTCCTTTGGGTCGTTTTCTTGCCAACCTGGTTGAGAACAATTGTTTTGCTAATCTTTCCACGCCCATTCTGTTTAAGTGACCATACTACCTGAGATTAGCTCTGCTAATGCATTTCTGGATGCTGACAATGTCAAGTTCTTTCCTAATATCCTCGTTTTTAATATGATATTGCCATTGATGCCATCTGTTCATGCCTCTAATCTTTCTCAGGACTCTCATATCGCGGTCTCTCGTCTTTGGTCAAGTGTTTTACTTTTGACCCAGCTCTCAGATCCATAAGTTAAAATTGGTTTAAACACTGTCTTGTATACAGTTAATTTAGTGTTTTCGCTAATTTTTCTCTTATTCCAAATAAATTTATTCAGTTGATTTCCCACCATATCAGCGTTGATGATTATGTTGTCCATTCCCATATTGAATTTATTCATCTTCACTAAAAAGTGTGTCCAAGTAGCAGAAATGTTTTACTTGTTTAGGTTCTCTATTCACAATGCAATTCATGTTTTCAATGTTTCTGCCTATTTTCATTGTCTTTGTCTTTTTATTGCTGACCTTCATACCATATCTATTACCACAGTTATTCTATTTAGTCAGGGAATCTTGCTGACTTGTAGCGGATTTATTTAGAAGTATAACATTATCCACATAAAGCAAAGAGCTGAGATTAACACCTCCAATTTTGATATCAGGTTTAATGCCACTTTCCTTCATAATATGATCCATATAGATAATGAATAACAGAGGGGATAATGTACATCTTGTCTCACAATAGATTTAACATTAAACCACCTTCCTGTACGTCCTTGAATTCTAACTGGTGACTTAACACAAATAAAGATTAAGTATTGCTTGATATAATGCCCCATTGACAGCATATAACTGTAGCATTTTGAATAGCTTCTCTCTTGGCAACTTGTTATATGCTTTTTCCAGATCTACAAAACTTAAATACAGATCTTTGTTATATTCCCATGATTTCTCAATTATCTGTTGTAAAGTGAAAATCTGATCCTGACAGCCTCTATTTAGTCTGAATCCAGCTTGTTTTTCACCAAGCTTTTCTTCTACAATCCTTCTCAACCGTTTCCCAAGTATGCTAGCATAAATCTTACCAAGAACACCCAGTAATGAAATGCCTCCGTAATTCTCACATTTAGTTTTATTTCCCTTTTTATTGGGTACTATGAGAACTCTACTCCAGTCATCTGTAATTCCTCCCTCTGTCCAGGCCTTCTGAACTAAACCATCATATTTCAGCATTTCTGGTCGAATATCATCTACTCCTGCTGCCTTTCCACATTTCAGGCTTTTGATGGCTTTTCTACTTCAAGTATGGATATGTATTCTTGACTGCTTGCCTTGTCAGTGTTTTTACCACTATGCTGTCATCCAGTGGCGCACCCAGAGGGGAGGGGGGGCAAGGGGCCTGGGCACCCCTTAAAGAAAAGGAAATAACACTAAAACATTTTCCAAAAATCCTTTCCTAATTAAAATTCTTTTTTTTTTTAAAATTTATGTTGTGTCGTGTTCTCTACGTCTATACTACTTTTGAATTAGCGATCACTGCAGATGCTCAGTCATAGGTCGTATGCAATGCATAGTGTGTATTCGAAAATCGACTACTCAACTCGGAACCCCCCCCAAGGTTAAATCCTGAGCGCCTGGCCCCGCCAAGATTAAATCCTGAGTGCACCACTGGTCATCACTGGTTGTTTCATTTAGCAGTTTTTCAAAGTAATTACTCCTACTTCAAGGATATCCTTTTCTCCTGTTTTCATAACACCATTTCTGAGCTGCTTCAACAACCTCTAGAATATCTTGCCACCTTCTTGATATTTACTTTCTATGTTCTTGCCAAAGTCCTCCCATGACTTTTGTTTAGCCAGTTACACAGTGTTTAGCTTTCTTACATTTGTCTCTGTATTCTCTAAGAGCACAAGCTGACTTATTTGCCAGGAACTTTTGATATGCTTTCTTCTTTTCCTTCAGTGCCTCTTTAACTTCCTGTGTCCACCATGCAGTTCTGATTTTTCTATCCTTGAAGACAACCTCACCACATGCCTCTCTGGCTGAATCAATCAGTGTTTTTTTCAGGGCTTGCCACTGAATCTCCAAGGTTTGGTTCCTGCTCTCAAACTCTTTCATTTTTTCTTCAATAATCTTTGTGTATTTTAGTCTACAGTTCACATCTGAGAGCTGCTCAACTTTTATTGTCTTTAAAACTTTCTTACATGCTCTTCTTTTCAATATGAAATTCAATTTTATCCTGCTCAATAAATGGTGATCACTTCCAATTTCAAATCCTCTGTACACTCTGGTGTCCTGCACCAGTGGGAAAACGTTACTGTCAACAATAATAACATCGTCAATGAGACTTTTCTTATTCCTTGCTTCTTCTCTCCATGTGAATTTATGCACATTTTTATTTTGGAACATTGTGTTAGTAATAACCAGTCTATGTCCTGAGCAGAAATCCAACAGGTATTTGCCATTATTATTAGCTTTGCTCTTTTCTCCAAATTTTCCGAAAATATTTTTGTTTGTCTGACAATCATTTCCTACTCTGCTATTTAGATCCCCAACAAGGACCAACTTTTCCTTTTTCATTGTGTCAGTTGCTTTCTCTAAAGCCTCAGAAATATTCCTCCACTTCTACCTTAGTAGAACTTTGTGAGGGATCATAGACACAAATAAGTCCCATTGTCCAGCCTTGTATTTAGTGTTGAATACTATGGCTACTCCTTCTTTTCCTTGATTGTCATTGCCTGAATATAACATTTTGTATTTATTGCTCCGAAATATCTCACCAGTTTTTGTCTTTTTTGTTTCAGTCACCCCTGTTATGTCGATCTGGTACTTATCTAATTCCTCAGCTAGCTCCATTTCTTTGCCATTCAGGCTTCTTATGTTAATAGTACCGATCTTGAACTCTGGTGATGTTGAGTTGGGCTAAGTTTTAGGATTTGTTCCAGTAGCTGACTTTTCACTGTTTATTCTTGTTCCCTGGTGAAAACAATGGGGGCCTTGTTTAACCATGCGACACTACACTCCAGCCGGCATGAAATTTTGTCATGTTGTACCATCATTTGAAATTTTGGTTTAAGCCAATAAGAATACAATTTGGTCGGCTAAATTGCAAATTGCCAGCCCATTCTCATCCGTTCAGTATCCAGGTAGATTCCTAACAGATTGCACCACAAGAAGGTGAGGATTAACATTAGGGCAGAAGTCCTGGTCAGTTCTCTGCATTCATTTGAAGGCTATGTGCCGGTCATCTCTCAGTTTTATATAGCTTTGACCCTTAAGCACCCTTTTTTTTTAATATATACACAAATCCCACACAAAAGATTACAAAACCTATCATGCATTAGTGCAATATGTGGGCATGTAATCAAGAAGAAAGAAGGAACATGTCAATATGTTCTTGAAAAACTGTCATTTGCATTCCTTAACGATAACTGTGTGCATGTGTGAGGGGAGGATGAAAGAGATGAATAACATGTTCGTTCAATTTGTTTAGAGCTGGACTGTTAATGGATCTTATCTGTCAGTTGCTCATGTGTTTAAAGGGAAAAATGGAAGAATTGGGATGGCTGATTCGGCTGAACCATGTCCATGATACCTGTTAAAGGGGTAGAAGAAAGTGACTGGATAAGTCTTTGAAAAAGAGAGGGGTCACTCATTAACCAGATAGTCCTTTTCAGGTTAATATTTTTTTTTTTTTCCTAACAGAAGAAAGAAATAAAGCAAGGAAAAAAAAGACTGTAGAAGTAAGTAAACAATATCAGAAATAGAGAATAGGATAAAGCTGTGTTAATGTTTCACTGTAGTTATTTCTTTTCTCTAGTTCATGCTAAATTTATTTTTAACTTATGATAAAATTGTTCTGCACTTGAAAAATCTCTCTCTCTCTCTGGAAATTATTTCATTTAAAGTACGTTGCTCTTTTTTTGCTATATTCTTCTTGACTTCTCTTTGGTTACTTAAATGTGTTCATAAGTATCACAAATGAGAATCAAGTAAAAAAAAGTACTTTTTTTTTTACAGAGATTGCTAACTTCAATGAATCAGGAATGCATATTTCCCAATATTGCAACATTTAATGCTCTGCTAGAGGTTATCAGCAAGTATACTCCATTTCATGTGGCTAAATCTCTTGCCTTCAGAGTTTGTGCAGAGATGAAAAAATTATCAATAGGTAATGAATTATTATATTTTTTGGCATAATTTTTAGAATGGGCTATTTTAAATGCTGATACTATTAAAAATATATTACTGTACTAATTCTAACTCCATAAAACTGGGATATATAGAATTTATCTAAAAATCAATTAAAAAAAAACTAAATTAGTAACAAACCACATATAAAACGTGTTGGTTACTTATTTAATAAGTAATGCCCCATCCCATTTTAAAAAAAAAAAAGAAGCAAAATGTTGCTCCTCATCCATTTCACCAACATTTGTGGTATAAGCCAGTATAAATAATGTCTAATAATCACTTGCAAACATCCAGACCTTACCTCCTATATCTAACTATCAGATTTCAACTTCGGATATCGCTGTACACCTTGACTGTTCAGAATTCACTCTGTATTATTCCTTCACCACATGGATAGCACTTGTGCTTTTGTGCTATTCTGAGCTCCATGGCATAAAATGCTAAATTTGCAATGCTCTGGGTTTGATCTCACCAAAGATTTTTTTCATTATTCAATTCATCTTCATTCTCCAGATTCTGAAAATCACATTGATCTCTTTGATTACTTACAGTTCAGTTACCCAAACAGAAGTTATCTTCCAAAACTGACTTTCATGTTTCCAACTCCAATTGATTTTTCTTTTCAAAGTTCACCAACCAACCTGGAAAAGATGTTGGGAGTATATGCTGTAATACAAATCATCCACCTGCCATCCAGAACACCATATAATCCCTCTTAACTCCCTGGTCATCTTCGATTTTTTCTTAAACAGTTTTTCTTCCAAATAAACTGTATAGGACATTTCTCCTTTTGGTAAGCTGGGCTATAATTTTGTGTAGGTTTCCTCTTCCACAGAATGCTCTTTATTCAGTCATTCTCAATACTATATCCTTCGGCACTAAAACAGTACCAAGTGCTGTTTTAGTGCTGAAGGATATAATCCCAATAATAATTGGGACTTCTACTCTTCCTTTACATGATCTGAATTCTGCTTCTGCTTTCCTAATCTGAACACCTATGCTGAGCCTGTTGCAAATTATTTTCTCTGAAACAAAGCCCTCATCCCCCCCCCACCACCACCACCACACACACAGAATTCAAAATTCTGACCCACTAATCCAACCTGTGGTTTAACATTTTTTTTTTTCTTAGCCTTCTAAAGTTGCCTAAGAAAAAAATTTCTTTTACAAGTGACTTAACACAAAAAAACCAACCTCATTTTCTAGCACTGAAGACTGCAACAAATACAAAACAGCCATCAACAAATCCAAATCTGGAAGGGCCAAATGCTGAAAAACGCACTTCCCGTATATATAGTATCCATGTCTTTGGTTCAACGCAAAGGTAATTAGGCATAATTTCTGTGTATTCATCTGTGATGCTTTCTTGTCCAGATGTACTGCTGCACCTAAATATAAAGCTGACCATGTTCATCATTCTTCTTATCCAGTTACTCCATAAATGATCAAAGTAGATCTTCCTGAGGTCTTTTACTGGAAAGACTCCCAAAGAATAAATAACTAAATTTAAAAAATAAAAAATAGTATCTCCCTAGTTGTTCTTAAAAGTTGTGCTTCAGAACTTACATGAGTCATCTATATTATCACCCTAATTTTATCTTCTCAGCATCTCCCCCAGTTTGCTTCTGTGTACCCATATTTATTTAAAAAAAAAAAGGGAGGGGGTAAAAAAAGATTGCCATCAAACTACCAGTCTGTGGCCCTCATCACCGTACTAATCCCTCTTAACTCTCCAAAATCACGGAGAGGTCATAAATAGTTAACTTCTTCACCCATACCATTCATTATTCCACCTTTCTAGATCTGTGGTAAAGCGCACATATCAGTCACCTCTGGACACATTCCATGGAAATGTTACAAGATCAGAATTGGTACTGTTTCTTATTTGATTTGATCACTTCTGATATCAAGGCCTGTTCAGCAAATTGCTATCCTTTGGTCTGCATTTCACTCCCTGCAAATGGATAGTCAGTTTTGTCTCTGATTGATTGTTGGATAGACTTCTTGGCTAATGCAGGAGTGACCAGGGCTCTCTTCTATCATCTACTCTCTTTTTTCTATACATAAATGATCATCTCTCACTGATGAATAACCCTATTCATAGTTTTGCAGAATATGTTCTCCATTTCTCCAACCTGTTTGACAAACCTTGCAGTCCACAAACTTTCCAAGATCTATGACTGCCTTAAACACAGGCTTTCATGCTATTCTCCAAAACGATGAGCATTATATAGTGGTATCTTCATTACTACCAAAACACAGCCTGTATTTTTTTTAATATGAAAAAAAAAAAAATCTTAATTTACTTTCTCTTATCTATGATAATACACGAATACATATTCTTAGACTAGCATAGAGTAATCACATCAATAGCTTTCTCAGTCTTTAAAAAACTTGGAGAACAGTATTCAGTGATTGGATAGATTTGTACAGAAGTATTCTATGGGAATTCCAAACCAGAAAATTCAGTGGCTTCAGTAACAACTGGAATTCACTGACATGTTTGTCAACTGATTCTCAAACAATACCTGCAATGTCATGGGGCATTATCCTACTGGAACTCACCTGTGTCATGTGGGAAGATGGTTACCATGAAGGGGTGTTTCTGATCAATGGATAAGTACTTTGTATCATCCATAGCACAGTCTACAGGTATCAAGGTTCTAAGAAATTCTCAGGACCCCCACCCAATACCATTATGCTACCACCTTCTGCTGGACTACGATGTCATGGCAATCTTTGCCTAATCTTCCACATACAGTGGAAGATTAGGCAAAGATTAGATAACCAAGTGTCTTGAATTGCATTAACCTGAAATTTTGTTAAATGCACATGTTCTCCAGACAGTTTATCTGTTTTGTAAGGAGAAGGAAAAACTTCATATTTCTAGTTGGGAAACCCTGCATCTTCTTGAAAGACATGCTAGTTTATCTTGAAAATGAAAGGTTTTTATAAAAGTTTCTTGCATATTGGACATGATTTGAATCCACATCTTGCCATCTAAAAGGCAAGACTTGGTTAAAATCCTGTTTTTTGTGCTAACTGTGATATGAAAGTACTCAGATGTTTTAATATTTTAAATATTCTCCTTTTTTAATAGACAGTTGGCCAATCCAGTGCACAGTAATATGTTACTGTATTTATGATTGTTTCTATATATATGTACTTCTTCATCAACAACTGATTCAAACTGTCAAGTCAGATAAATCAATTGATCTTTTGATTTCTCTTTATCTTCTCATATTCTTTATAAGCTCTGTTCCATCTCCAGTTTTTTCTTTTCTCTAAATCTTCTCTTATCTGGTCTCTCTCTCTCTTTTTTTTCCTCTTTTCTTCTAAATTCATTGTAATTATATCAATACAATATAGAAACTTGCCTATATTCTTAAGGGGCCCCTTGTATAGAAAAACTGCTTATTCCTACGATTAAATATTAAAACATAAATGATATTTATTCAGCCATATATAAAAAATGTGATAACATGAAAGATGTTTTTAGACATACTTAGGGAAGATCTTCATGTTCATGACTTTATTTTAAAAGAATAATAAATTACAAGAGGAATTTAAAACCTTAAAGGAGATTAAAAAGCATGATTTTTTTTTTAACCAAAAGAGAATAAAATAAAGATAAAAAATATATTGAAACATTTTTTAAAACAGAGGAATACATACTGTGTGACATAATGAACTTCTGTGAAGAATGAACAAAAATAAAAATTACAGAGAAGTAAGGGAAAATAATGTAAGGTGAAATCTGTGCTAAGTTAAATTTTATGGTTGCATATTGGCAGAAATCTCGGATTTATTTGAATATGGTAGCACTTCCAATTCTCTGAAATTACATAGAAGTGATGGACACTCATGGAATTGCTGTCACATCTTATAGCTATGGTTTCTGAAATGAAATTCTTAACATGGTTTCGTTATTTTGAAGGTCAAGTATGGTAGCTTTTTCAATTTGAGGAATGTAGTAGTTCTGTTCAAATGTGTGGATTGTGATTTCAGTTTTACCAGTATTTGATTTTTTATTGATTTGTTTTTGTTCTTCTTCTTATAGCTTTAGATATTGAGGAATGGGTACATTACAGTTGTGAAAATGTACTTGTAGCCGCAACCGTAGCGATCTATTCATCGAGTCTGTATAAGTGACTTCACAGTTGCGTTGACAAGGAAATTTGGATACCCCACTATGGTATAACAGTATTTCCTTCGTGAGTGAAAGTTGGTGGGTTTTAAGAAGGTAGCCAGTTTGTGATTAGTAGTGACAACTAATTTTTAGTCTGTGAGTTAAAAAATATATTTAAATGCTTTATAAATATTTTAGATATATGGTAGTTTTATTATTTATGGTAGTTTTATTATTTTATATGTTAGAAAAGCTTCTTTGGTTGTAGGACTGGTTAATTGAATTTTGGCTATATGCTTTGCATAATTTATTAATTGCATAGGATAATTTTTTAATTTCCTTATTAAGTTAACTTTTTAGTAGAAAATTTATGTGCATTTATAAATTGTGAGAGAATAACTGATTTTTTAATAGAATATGGATGATAGGAATTAAAGTACAGGTAGTTCTTGATATGTATGGGTTTATGAAATATTTTTGTAGCTATATGGCCATTGGATCTAAATGAGATTAAATTTAGAAAGTTTATAGATTTTTCACATCTATTACTAAAGTTGTAGTGAGATTTGTAAGTTATACATGTTGGATCTCCATAACATAAAACATCATCCACATGTCGACCATAAAAAGTAATTACAAGGGGGAAGAGAAGAGTTTAATAAGTTAGATTCCAGATGTGACAAAAATAGTTTAGCCAATTGTCTACTAATATTTTGACCCTTTGGGAAAATTTGGATATAGATATCATTGTTAAATTTAAAGTTTGTCGAGATTATTAACTTTATGAGGAGTAAATATCATTAGGAGTTTTTGTACAGGAGTCTAAAGTATGATCTTCTAGAAGTAAGGTGCAAACAATGTCTCATATCCTTGGGACATTAACGTTGGTATAGAAAGCCATCTCATCAAATGAAGTTAGAACATCGTTTTGGAATAAAGTTAGGTTTGATATTTTGTGAAGAAGACATCAGTGTTTTTTATCATAAATTTAGATGTGGTTAATAATGGTTTAAGTAATTTTGCTATGAATTTTAGAGGTGATATAGTGGTATCTTTATATGAAATTATGGAGCATATTTGGTAGCCTACTTAGTGAATTTTGACTCGTCCAAATATATATATATGGAGCACAAGTGGCCTGAGATATTGTTTATTGTTTTTCTATCTTATTTTGATTTTTTTAATTTTTTTTAATGCATTAGCAATCTGTTTTATGAAATTGGGAGTACAGTCATTAGGTATTTTTTGGTACATGTTTTGATTATTCAGAATTTCTACTTGTGATATATATATATTTTATTTTTTTTTAAATTAATTAATTTTTTTTTTTAAATAATGACCACTGTGTCACCTTTATCTGCTTTAGCAATCTTGATGTCTGAGTTCTTTTTTAGTGATATCAAAGCTTTCTGCAGATTTTCTACATTGTATTTATTTATATTTTAGAGGAGTAACATGAAACCTTTCAAAGATAGCACATGTTCAAAGCACTTCAACTGGGAGTTCACAAGCATTTCAACACTATTCCAAAAATATCCTTAATGTACTTCTCAAAACTTTCATTTCTATTGCTACTATTCTAGTCATGTTTTTTTTTTTTTTTTTTTTTTTTTTTTTTTTTTTTTTTTTTTATAGGGCTTCTCCATGTCTCTGCTATGAGACAAAGTTAAGGATCCATAATTTTGGGATATATTGAAAAACCTCTAATGTAGTGTTACAAACAGCTGAAACATGTCTCTGTTTTACATGACCCGTCACTGTTTTTTTTTTTTGTGCTGATTGCTGATGTACACAAAGCTGCACCAAACATACTGCCAGATTTCTAAATATAATAAATTTAGTTTAATCCTTTATCCAAGTGTAAGCAAACAAAGTTTGCGCCTGAAGTATCTTCAGGACTGAGGCAACTCGTGATAAAGGTGGACTAAGCTCTCATCACTTGTCTTAGTATCTCCCATAATGCAAAGCACATCTCCTTGCGGACATGTATAATGCTATGCATTAAAGGAAGGGCTACTACGCAGACCAGTTTCGACCTTTATTAAGGTGCTGTTTAAGTAAAGAGCTCTCTAAAAATTAGGCGGTCCCCCAGACCACTCCCTACGAGTGAGCGAAGAACTGTCCAACTCAGCATTGGTCCACTTAATGACAGGCTCACCCCATCACCGAGAAGAACTTCTCAGTGTTGGCTCTACCCAGTGGTAGGCTCACCCTACCACCAGACAGAGACATAATCTCAGCAGTGGCCCCACTCAGAGACAGGCAAAAACCTACCCCAAGCAGAGTCTCTCATACCTCACAGAAAGGGACCACTTCTGTGCAAAAGCACATCAATGGGAGCCAGACCCAGAGGTGGTGATGCCAAGGTGGAAGTAATGGAGAACCAGTAATGGGAAGACCTCAATAAAGGTCGAAACTGGTCTGGGTAGTGGCCCTTCCCTTAATGCATAGCATTATACATGTCTGCAAGGAGATGTGCTTTGCATTATGGGAGATACTGAGACAAGTGATGAGAGCTTAGCCCACCTTTATCGCGAGTTGCCTCAGTCCTGAAGATACTTCAGGTGCAAACTTTGTTTGCTTACACTTGGATAAAGGATTAAACTAAATTTATTATAGTCTAACCAAGTGGGATAAAACTTCCAACTGCTTTCTCTAAAAAAACAGTATTTTGTCATCTGTACAGAATCATCATTGCATCACAGCCAATGATTAAATTCAGCCATCCACAGCACTCATTTTGCTTTCTCTTGCAAAGTCATCATAATTCAATCTGAAACACATTACATCAACTAAAATGTAATATGTAAACATATAATCAGAAACATTTAGAATGGAAAACTGGAAAGAAATCATTAGAGCATTCAGCATTACTACAAAAAGTCACCTAATGCTTTTCCTTAAGGAAATATGCAAATATATATATATATATGTGTAATAAATAAATATAATAATAAGCATTGCATACAAAATGCCATTATGTAGGCCATCATTAAAGAACATGTAGATCCACAGTAATAACTTTTAATTAATAAATAAGGTACAGATATTTCATGCTGAAACTAATAGTACATCTTCAGTGTTACAAACAGATAGGAATGGAATACAAGCAACAAACATTCGGTGGATCATTTATTAAAATACATTGTTGTCGCTAGCTAGGAAATGAAAGAAATTACTAAATAATTAATATTTAAGATAATTAGCTTTTTTTAATGATTACTTTATTAGACTTTTATTTTATGTAATCATTAAAAAAACAATTATCTTAAATATTAATTATTTATTAATTGCTTTCATTTCCTAGCTAGCGACAACAATGTATTTTAATAGGTGATCCACCGAATGTTCGTTGCTTGTATTCCATTCCTATCTGTTTGTAACACTGAAGATGTACTATTAGTTTTTGTATGAAATATCTGTACCTTATTTATTAATTAAAACTTATTACTGTGGACCTACGTGTTCTTTAATAATTATACTATGCCACAGGTACCTCTAAAAATAAAAATTATCTAGGCCATGTGAATCATTAAATTTTAGAGTGAGTGTCAAGATCTTTATAATAGTGTTACATGTATTGAAGCATACTATCTGCTTACCTGCTATTCTTTTAATGTGAAAATAAGTATGAAACTAACCTGCTTCACTAACATTTTGGCAAATAGCTATTATCTTGCTGTGTATATTACAAAGTGAATGATGTATAGATAGAGACTTTCTAAAAAAATGGAGGATTTCAAGACACTGGAAAACATTAGTTTCATACTTATTATTTCCAAAGAATATACAGTTATGGAAAACTGTATGTTCTTCCAAAAACCTAATATTAAATAATAATTGTTTTATTTCAGTATCCTAATAAAATACTTATTTCTTATTTTCAGAACCAAGCTTAGGAACTTATTATTATTTATTAATAATCTTTAGCAAGGAAAGTAAGTAATATATTTATTTTGGTATTGTTTGCATTTTGTTCTCTTTAATATTATTTGTTTTAGACCTTTTAATTGTTATGTATGTATACATTTATGTGTGTTTCTTATTTATATCTTTGTATTCTATGTATTTCTATTTCACTTTAATAACTTGATGAATTGGAACATAAGCCATGACAATTAGCATGTCCTAATTAGATTCATTTTGTCTATCTTTGTCCATATATCAACATTTACTTTGGCTGAATGTATTTTAATATAAATTAGACAATTCTTGACAACAGAATTTTGCAAAGCAATTCAAAATGATAACAAAGTAATGATTTTGCTCTGGCTAGATAGAATGCCTCCATAGCACAGTTTACAACAATGAGCACTTTGATAACACGAATAAATAAATTTAAAATAAAATTTAAAAAATTTAAATTAAATTAAAAAAAAACAGTGTTCAGATGTTTTTCTAGTCATCATTGTGGCATAAGAGGAATATTTATAAGAGCTTTTTTTTTAAACTAAAGACAAGTTAACTGATCCTCTGCAGAGAATGTAGGGTTCTGATTCTGACTAGAATCATTTTTGTTATCTCACAAACCCATATACAGTTTACAGAAATGATATATTCATCTTGAATCCTTAGTTGCTTTGATGTTATGGAAAACCATTACTATCAAAAATGTTAAATGGCATCTATTAGAATTGTATTTAGTTAGCTTTATAAATAAATAAAATTCTGTGTAATGATACTGCGTTCCCTCTTTTTACAGGAGATCACAGTACCATCTAGTCCCCCCAAATTTTATCCGGGAACCGACATAGGCTGATGATTCAGACCTATGGCTGGGTCAGTATTCCTGATTGTAATCCGTGTGTGCTCAGACCAGTTTGCCTGTTTGCGGGATGAAAAACACCAGATAAACTGGCAGAAAAAACCCTGCAGACCACGCCCAAGACCGGTTAGCTTTATGCAAGAAATAGACAATTGTTATTGCTTGGGATAGCTAAACTAATCAGTGCATTAGTTAGTGATATCAGTTAATTGATCAGATTGTTTATCAGCACCTAATTGGATTATGTAATTGGCATGGTGATATTTCTATAGTACTTAAATTAATAATGCCAAGAAATTATATTCTTGTTTAATCTTTTATCCAAGTGTAAGCATACGAAGTTTGCACTTGAAGTATCTTTGCGACTATGTTACTTGAATATAGAAACTAGTGACTGCACATTAATTGTCTTAGTATCCCATAATGCAAAGTGCACATCATTTCAGGTGTGCATAATGCTATGTATTATGGAAAGAATCAGTATCCAGACACCAGTTTTGACTTTTATCGAGATACTGTTAAGCTGGGGGGGGGGGATTAACTCTCTCTCACCAAAAAACTGTGTGTGATCAAGGGCCGATGTATCCACCTATTGACCAATTATTATCTCAGGAGTACTGGTGAAAATTTTGGAAAATTTGGTTAGGGTCCTGCATTCAGAAATGGGTTGACAGTGGATCTCTACTTTGCAACGAACAACATGGGTTTACTAAGGGAAGGTCATGTTTTAGCAACTTGCTCACATTCTATAACAATGTTACCATTGAACTAGACAAGGGGAATGGATTCACCATGATACTTTTAGATTTTGCTAAAGCTTTTGACAGAATACAACATTAAAAACTGTTGCATAAATTGGAGAAAATGGGTTTGGGTTATACAATATTAGCATGGATAAGAAGATGGCTGACTGACAGATATCAAAAAGTGATATATGGGATTCTGTTCTGCAAGGTTTAAGGTAACAAGTGGTGTACCACAAGGATCAGTGCTTGGTCCACTGTTATTCAATCTGTACATTAATGATATTGGGAAGGATTTAACAAGTGACATACAGCTATTTGCTGATGATGCAAAAAAAAAGTAGGGTAATCAGGAATGCTGCTGATATACAGTACTTACAGAATGATTTGAATAGGCTGGAATTATGGGCATGGGAAAATGGGTGTCGGTTCAATGTCAGTAAATGTAAAGTCATTCACTTCGGCATGATTAGATATCCAATGTCGTATTATATTAATGAAATTATGCTAGAAGAAACTGATGAGGCTAGGGATCTTGGAGTATTAATAGATAGGAAGTTGAAGTTCAGGGCCATATGGCAAAGATTGCAAATACAACTCAAAAGATAATTGCAATGCTGAAACGAACGTTCATGTAGATAAGGATATTATTTTGCTTCTTTACAAGGCCTTAAGACTTCACTTAGACTATTGTGCACAGGTCTGGTTTCCATTGTGATTCTAATATATTAGAGAGAGAGAGAGAGAACAAAGGAGAGTGTTAAAAATGATATCAGGATTGTGGAATACTGATTATGAAGACAGATTGAGAATTTGTAGACTGCAGACACTAGCAAACAGGAGAAAGAGGGGTGATATCATTGAGACTTACTTCTGAAAGGGGTCATACATGATTTCAATTTATGGAGGGTGGGGAAAGGACAAGAGAGCATCCTTGGAAGCCACCAAGAAGGGTGTGAGGGCTAGATTTTTCTCTCAGAGGGTGATGCATGATTGGAATGGATTGCCTTTGGATGTTGTGAGTGTCAGCAGTGTGATTGAATTCAAGAATAAGTATGATAGCTGGTTTGTGTGTAGTATGTGGCCTCCCTCGATGAGTCTCTGACTGGAGGTCTCTCTTAATTTTTTTTTCGAACTTTTTTTTTATTTAAGAAAAGACATATCACCATCATATCAAAATATACAAATGCATTGATATCTAAAATACATTCTTTTTTGCAGCACTGAGCTGAGCTTTCATATTATCAAAGTCAGACTAACTAATTATTTCAATGATATATCAGTTTGCTGATATGCCAACTTCATACACTATTAGAAAGTCATTCAAATCACATTAGACTAATGTGACAGCTATACATTAATGCTCCCAGTAGCATTTCTGGTATTTACAGTTTATTTATTATGTCGAAGCAACACTCTTATCTTGTTCATCTTCAAGTTTCAGTATTTCTTCAGGAAATTTTGCAATTGTTTCTCTAGCAGTCTTCAATCGCTCCTTAAGGTCTGTTATCTCAAGCTGGATTTTATATTTGGCTGATAAAATGCAGTGCAGTGTTTTCTCTTTCTTTTCTTCAAAATATGTTTTGTGTTTATATGGGCCTAAAGTCAACTGACTTGAGCTTGTCAAGAGCTGCTGCATCATGGCTGAAGGGTCCTGAAAAATCAGTACATCATAAAATTCAGAAGCCAGATTTACTTGCATAATATTTGTTTCACTTTGAAACAGTTTCAAAATATGATATATTGTAACAGGTCTTTCATTAATATCATGGAAATAGACTTTGATGACAATTTCAAATTTGCTCCATCCATTTTCTGTTACTTCATATGGTGGGTTTGGTCACAACTCGATTCTAATTTGCATAACTTTCATGCAGCTTAAAATGGACTTTCTTCACATAAATTGACATGTCATCATCATCATCAAATTCCTGCCGTGTACTCTCAAAGGGGAACAGGATATGATAGTACTACATGAAAAAAAAAAATTACATCATTAATAACTTCCTATCCACAATTTTCCTCCAAATTAGTCTGTTACTTGTCAAGACTCCAACATTATCAGATCTTATATTTCTATCGTCTAAGGCACTTTGTACCGTATCAATCCACCTATATCTTGGTCTTCCTCTGGGTCGTTTTGCTGCAAACCTGGCAGAGAACACTTGTTTTGCTAATCTTTCGTCGCCCATTCTGTTTAAGTGACCATACCACCTGAGATTAGATCTGCTAAAGCATTCCTGGATGCTGACAATGTCAAGTTCTTTCCTAATCTCCTCATTTTTAATATGATATTGCCATTGACGCCATCTGTTCAGGTCTATAATCTTTCTCATGACTCTTATATCTGTGGTCTCTAGTCTTTGGTCAAGTTTTATTTCTGACCCAGCTCTCAGATCCATAAGTTAAAACAGGTTTGAACACTGTCTTGTATACAGCTAATTTAGTGTTCCCACTAATTTCTCTCATATTCCAGAAATATGTAGAAACAAAACATACCAGCTTTGTTGATTCTATTGTCTATTTCTATATTTAATTTACCATCTTCACTAAAAATCGTGCCTAAGTAGCTGAAATGTTTTACTTGTTCCACAGGTTCTCCATTCACAACACAGTTGACATTTTCAATGATTCTGCCTATTTTCATTGTCTTTGTCTTTTTATTGCTGACCTTCATACCATATCTATTACAACAGCTATTCAATTTAGTCAGGAAATCTTGCAGACTTGTAGCAGATTTATTTAGAAGTATAACATTGTCTGCATAAAGCAAAGAGCTGACATTAACATCTCCAATTTTGATATCATGTTTAATACCACTTTCCTTCATAATGTGATCCATATAGATAATGAATAACAGAGGGGATAATGTACATCCTTGTCTCACACCAGATTTAACATTAAACCATCTTCCTGTACTTCCTTCAATTCTAACTGCTGACTCACAACTCAAATAAAGACTAAGTATTGCTTGATATAATGCCCCATTGATACCATATAACTGTAGCGTATTGAATAGCTTCTCTCTTGGCACCTTGTCATATGCCTTTTCCAGATCGACAAAACTTAAATACAGATCTTTGTTATATTTCCATGATTTCTCAACTATTTGTCGTAAAGTGAAAGTCTGATCCTGACAGCCTCTATTTGGCCTAAATCCAGCTTGTTCTTCACCCAGCTTTTCTTCCACAATTCTTCTCAACTGTTTCTCAAGTATATTTGCATAGATCTTGCCAGGAACACTCAGTAGGGAAATACCTCTGTAATTCTCACATTCAGTTTTATTTCCCTTTTTATATATATGTACTATGAGAGCTCTACTCCAATCGTCAGGAATTCGTCTCTCTGTCCCGGCTTTCTGAACTAAGCAGTGCAGCGACTGTAACACTTTTATACCACCATACTTCAGCATTTCTGGTTGAATATCATCTACTCCTGCTGCCTTTCCACATTTCAAGCCTTTGATGGCTTTTTGTACTTTAAGTATGGATATGTATTCCTGACTGCATGCCTGGTCAGTGTTTTTTACCACTGTGCTGTCATCACTGTTTGTTTCATGTAGCAGTTTTTCAAAGTAATTACTCCATACTTCAAGGATATCTTTTTCTCCCATTTTCATGTCACCTTTATCATCTCTAACTCCTTTTACAGCACTCTTTACTCCATTCCTAAGCTTCTTCAACAACCTCCAGAATATTTTGCCACCTTCTTGATATTTATTTTCTATGTTCTTGCCAAAGTCTTCCCATGACTTTTGTTTAGCTAGTTTTACACACTGTTTAGCTTTCTTACATTTGTCTCTGTATTCTCTAAGAGCACAAGCTGACTTATTTGCCAGGAACTTTTGATATGCTTTCTTCTTTTCCTTCACTGCCTCTTTTACTTCCTGTGTCCAATATGGAGTTCTGATTTTTCTATCCTTGCAGACAACCTCACCACATGCTTCTCTGGCTGAATCAATCAGGGTTTTCTTCAAGGTTTGCCACTGAATCTCCAAGGTTTGGTCTCTGTTCTCAAACTCTTTCATTTTTTCTTCAATAATCTTTGTATATTTTAGTCTACAGTTCACATATGAGAGCTGCTCAACTTTTATTCGCTTTAAAACTTTCTTACATGTTATTCTTTTCAATATGAAATTCAATTTTATCCTGCTCAAGACTAAATAGTGATCACTTCCAATTTCAAATCCTCTGTACTCTGGTGTCCTGCACCAGGGAGAAAACATCACTATCAACAATAACATAGTCCATGAGACTTTTCTTATTCCTTGCCTCTTCTCTCTCTCCATGTGAATTTATGCACATTTTTATGTTTGAACATGGTGTTAGTAATAATCAGTCCATGTCCTAGGTAAATCCAACAGATATTTGCCATTATTATTAGCTTTGCTCTTTTCTCCAAATTTTCCCAAAATATTTTTGTATGTCTGACAATCATTTCCTACTCTGCTATTTAGATCCCCAACAAGGACCAACTTTTCCTTTTTTATTGTGTCAGTTGCTTTTTCTAAAGCGTCAAAAAATTCCTCCACTTCTACCTTAGTAGTGTTAAATTGTGAATGAAGCTATGTTATGTAATTTATTATTTTTCATTCACATTTAACATTGCTTATTAAATATTAATCATGGTTTATATAAAATTGTTTATTATTCTTCAATTAAGAATTACTAATTAAATATTTACTCAAAATCTGACCTGCTATTAACTTATAAAATAATAATATGTTTAGAATTTTGTATAACTAAATATATATGATGTAACGTAAAGTGTATTTTTATATTTAACTGTATACGTAATCAAAAGTTGAAGAAGTAGCTTAAATATTCTGTTGTTCTTATTTGTCAAATATTTAATGTTATGTAATCAGTCATCTAGTAGTAAGAGAGCATACATTACATTAGCGAAATGTTTATGTTTAGTCTGTTGTCATGGAGACGCACACGTAAACAACCACGAGTGGAGTAGAGCGTGGCGTTCGAACGTAAGGTGGGAGTGAAGGTCATAGATAGATAGAGAGAGAAAGCAGAAAGAGAAGGAAGGTCATAGAGAAGACAAGGAAGGGAGAAGAATTATTATTAAGGAGTGAGGAGAGAGTTTTGCGGAACCAAGATTATAAAATCCTCAGGGCAGAAATTTATGAGTATAGTGTTCGGAAGTGAACCTATAAGTAGTGAAACATAAAGTTTAATGTTATAAGCGAAATCTGCTGTTGTTATGAAGAAAGGTTGATGCCATAATCAGATAAAAGGAAACTGGACAGTCAATGCGAAAATTCTGATTAGTTCCAGTTAATTTGGATTACGATTAAATTCTATGTTGCCCTAGGAAAAGGTTATATTGATTACTTGGAGAAAAGTGAACAGGAAAAGATATTAGTACCTAATTACTGTTGTTTGGAATAGTGAAGTGCGACTTACAGTAATACAGTTTAAACTATGGAGAATATTTATTATGTGTGTTCCGCTAATGTTAATTAAGTTAATTCATAAGTGCTCTCTCAATAATTTGATGTATTGAAGAATTTGTCTGGTAAGAGTAGTTGTATAAGTTTCTCTATTCTAGCATTAACTGTAATATATCTCCGATGCTCAAGGTCCGGGAATATATTTGCTTGGAATATAGCTTACGTAGTTTGTTGCCTGCTGTGAATATAAACATTGAGCTGATAGATTTGTGAAGACTGAATAAAATGTGAAATTGTTATATTAACTTGAGATAAGAAGATTTGTGTTTTTGAGACTGTGAATAGTATATGAAAGTTAGAACATTGAATCAGCATCAGTGACCTAAGAAGATGTGTTAAGTTAATTGTATAGTTCCATTTTAAAATAGAGTTCTTGTATTTGTTAACCATATCATATATTAAATGTTTTATTTTGTTGATCTAAATATTGTGTTTGCCTGAATTCCTTATTATTGCACCGTTCATAAATATTCGAATCGTGCGGGAACCCCAAGTAAAAATGATAATAGATGATTCGGCCTAATGAGATGACTGCTAACTCAATTTAGAACTGATTCTACTATTTATATAGACTAATCTAAGAATAGGGTGGCGCAGTATAAATATAAATTTCCCTACTTTTGGATCGGTGATCATTTCGTAATTAGTTGTATTATTCATAAAAGTGACTTGAAACTAGATAGATTTAGAACACGACAGAAAAGAGTCGTCACGACAGTAGAACCTTCTGTGGGACCATAGGCACAAATAAGTCTCATTGTCCAGTTCCCCATTCTCATATTTGCCCACATTACTCTATTTGAGACTGACTGCCATTCAAGAAGATTAGCGTTGTATTTTGTGTTGAATACTATAGCTACTCCTTCTTTTCCTTGATTGTCATTGCCTGAATATAACATTTTGTTATATTCAGGCAATGACAGTATAAAGCTCTTTAAGTATAAAGAGCTAATAAGCTTCATTTCGGCAATGAAAACATTACTTAAATTAAGGGGATATTAAATCCCACATAGTTTTAAAACCGAATAAGAAACTCAAAGATCGGAATCAGAGAGTTTCTTGCCGAATATAGTAAACTATAAAGTATCGGCGACACTAGCGTTAGCCAATGTAAGTGATCCTAGTACGTAGTACAATACCGGGCAACTCGTTGCAAAGGCGAGGGAAGTTCAAATCGCTATTCTTCGGTATTTTCCATAATGTAAAAACACATTTCCTAGGAAATGTATGCTGTTATTACATTATGGAGGAAGGTCACTACCCAGACCGGTTTCAGCCTTTTTTGAGGCTTCATCAGTGAGTAGCTAGACCTAATACCAAAGTGTATAGCGAAAAGAACTTATGTACTCTGCGAACGAGTTTTCCAAACAGGTGCAACCATTAAGTTACTTAAGTATAAAGAGCTAATAAGCTTCATTTTGGCAATGAAAACATTACTTAAATTAAGAGGATATTAAATCCCACATAGTTTTAAAACAGAATAAGAAACTCAAAGATCGGAATCAGAGAGTTTCTTGCCGAATATAGTAAACTATAAAGTATCGGCGATACTAGCGTTGCCCAGTATTGTACTACGTACTAGGATTACTTGCATTGGCTAACGCTAGTGTCGCCGATACTTTATAGTTTACTATATTTGGCAAGAAACTCTCTGATTCTGATCTTTGAGTTTCTTATTCAGTTTTAAAACTATGTGGGATTTAATATCCCCTTAATTTAAGTAATGTTTTCATTGCCGAAATGAAGCTTATTAGCTTTTTATACTTAAGTAACTTAATGGTTGCACCTGTTTGGAAAACTCGTTAGCAGAGTACATAAGTTCTTTTCACTATACACTTTGGTATTAGGTCTAGCTACTCACTGATGAAGCCTCAAAAAAGGCTGAAACCGGTCTGGGTAGTGACCTCCCTCCATAATGTAATAACAGCATACATTTCCTAGGAAATGTGTTTTTACATTATGGAAAATACCTAAGAATAGCAATTTGAACTTCCCTCACCTTTGCAACGAGTTGCCCGGTATTGTACTACATACTAGGATCACTTGCATTGGCTAACGCTAGTGTCGCCGATACTTTATAGTTTACTATATTCGGCAAGAAACTCTCTGATTCCAATCTTTGAGTTTCTTATTCGGTTTTAAAACTATGTGAGATTTAATATCCCCTTAATTTAAGTAATAACATTTTGTATTTATTGCTCAGAAAGATCTCACCAGTTTTTGTCTTTTTTGTTTCAGTCACCCCTATTATGTCGATCTGGTACTTATCTAATTCCTCAGCTGGCTCCATTTCTTTGCCATTCAGGCTTCTTATGTTGATAGTACTGATCTTTAACATGTTCATTGCCAGTCATGCGATATCGCGTGATGAGAGTTCTCACCAGACGGCCGATCACGCGTTATCGCGTGGACGTCGCTAACTAAATAAAATAATAAAAAAAAATTGGCCACCACACGAAATTTCAATTTTCAGCTTGGCAACGAAAGTGTTAACTCTGGTGATGTTGAGTTGGGGTGTGTTTTCAGATTTGTTCCAGTAGCTGACTTTTTGCTGTTCGCCCTGGTTCCCTGGCGAAAACAACGGGGGCCTTGTTTAACCGGGCAACGCCCCAGCCGGCATGAAATTTTGTCATGTTGTACCATCGTTTTTCATTTTGGTTTAACCAATAAGAATACAATTTGGTCGGCTAAATCCCAAATTGCCAGCCCATCCTCGTTCGTTCAGTATCAAAGTAGATACCCAACAGGGTGCACCACGAGAAGGTGAGGATTGGACATTAGGTCCAATCGAACATTTAGAAGCCCTGGTCTGGTCTCTGCATTCCTTTAAAGGCTATGTGGAGGTCTCCTCTCAGTTATACAGCTTTGACCCTTAACCACCCCAATTGACATGTCTTAATTTCTATATGGTTTAACATAAACTGTCCACTGATGAGCATTACCTTCTTCTCCCTTTTTTCCAAAGTATCAGGCAACATAGACTATCGGTTTAATAATCATGACCCCTTTACTCTACCACCTGAATCTGGTACAAATTCTGCCATTTGGATTTCAGTACTGCCATTATGAGATAGATGCATTTGACTCCAAAAGGAAAATTATCCTGTTCAGCACAATCGTGATTGAACCCATTATAATTTTTTACAGATTCTTGGCTTTACTACAATTGTCAAACACAGCAACAACAACTGCCGTGTGTTACTTTCACAGTGTTAGTATTAATAATAATAATAATAATCTCCACGATTACTGTAAATCTTATTGGTCACTGCTAAACTCGTCACACCCGAACAGGACAGGAAATTCAGCAATGGCTCCACTAAGTGACAGGTAAAACTTTCCACAAAAGGATGGAAAGTTTTTACCTGTCAGACCCAGAAAATATACCAAGGTAGAAATAATGCAGAAGTCATATATTTCTCATATACATTCATGTTCATAGAAACTGCATTACTGTTGTAACAATGTTTTTTGGGTAATTAAATTTGAATGCATATTTGAAAAGGGATAATAACAATAATTGTCACAAATAATGAAGAACGTAATATAACATTTTTATTTTTGATTAATGTTTGGCTCATTTTAGTACAAAATGTGACATAATTGGAATAGACAGTGATATTTTCACTGGAAAAACAAATACTGGTATCAAAATTTAGTTCAACTACACAGTTTTTCGAACATTCTAATCTAAAAATTCACTTTTTTGCTGTTTAGTACTTTGTGGATTATCTTTGCTTGGCATTGATGGAGCAAAATCAGTTTCCTGATGGATGCAACTGTCAATTCTTGGTTCCATACCCTTGTAATGGCTTCTTGGAGTTCCATGAAGTGTTTTTGGCCTCTTGTGTATTTCAGTCTCCATTTGGTACCAAAAATTCTCAGTGAGGTTGAGATCTGGTTAGTCATTGAATTGAATGTTCATTGAGCCACTTATTAACCTGCACCAAAAATTAAAGCTTTTTTAAATACTAAACTCAGTTTGTATTATTACAAGGGACAGAGTCATCCTGAAAGATACAGTTCTTCATTATGGTAAAGGATCTCTGATATTAGGCAGCAATTCTTTTTCTAAAATTTTCTGGTACACTTGTGCATTCACTGAATCTTTTGTGAAATACAGACAACCAATACCATGATATGACATGCAACCTCAGATCATCTCATAGAATGTTGAGCACAGTTAAGCCTGGGATGGATTTCCATGGTGGGCTGGAAACATGGTCAAAAACCTTGATGGAACTGATATAGATGGCAGTGCCAGTATTTCAGTGAAGTCCACATGGAGGCATGGGGTCGTAATGAGCCATGGTGAAGTTGATACTGAGCAAAAAACTGGCAGAAAGCTATAAAATACATCTCCCAGCATGGGAGATGCATTGGAGTGACAGTGGAGTCTTGTGCATGGGAAGTGGCCAGCATGAGAGATTAGGCCACAACCATTCCACTACAATGCCAAGAAGAAGAAGAAGAAAGGTAGGCCATAAAGCCCATGGCCAAAATGAGCAAACACTGGATGTGACTAAATTTCCCCAACTATATGATACTCTGATCGAAACCATTTATGGAGGCCAGAGCAGGATGCAGTAGAGAAGCTTTCCCAAATAATAAGCAATACTGGAATAGCCCAAAGAATTCATAAATATAGTAATCGGTTCAATCCTCTTTTCCTCTATATAAGAACATTTAATTGTTGAACATTTAAATAAGAGGAAGACCTTATCATCTTACAGCAAGAACTGAAACATATTAAATAGGACATCATAGGCATAAGTGCAGTATGCAAGCAGGATGAACATTTAATAAAACTAAAAAAGGGAGACTACTTATACTATTATGGGAAAACTAAAGGACAAATACGGAGTTGGATTTCTAATTAAGAAAACAATTATGCACCTTATAGAAGAATTTAATTATACAGATGAAAGAATAATAGAAATCACACTAAAAATAAACTCCAAACTTAAAATTAGGATAATCCAATATATGCTCCCACCTTATCCCACACTGATGAAGAGATAGAAGCATTTTATGACTCACTGCAGCACACTTTTAGACAAAAAAAAGAAATAACAATTGAAACTTTACTATAGTAATGAGCGATTTTAATGCCAGAGTGGGTCATCTCTCTCACCAAATAGACACAATAGGACCATACGTGTGTGGTACAAGCAGCAACTCAGGAATGGCTCTTACAGAATTTTCTATCAGTAACAAACTTTACATTATGAATACATTTTTTAAGAAATGATAATGAGAGATGCTGCATGCTCATATGAAGTTCTCCACAGAACAAAGCACAAGATAGAATGATTGGAAAAATGCCCAGCAGGAGGCATGGATGAGAAGCAAAAGTAGAGGGGAAGTGAAAGTAGAGTATGAAAGAACAAAAAAGGAGAATAAGGATCAAATATTGCAAATATTATATGATAAGAGGATTGTTTGAAGAGAGAGTAATGAAATCAGGTTTCCTGGGGCCATGATTAAGGATGATGCCTGCAGGATGCAGAGAATGTCAAAAGAAGATTATCTTGACTGGTATGATCTAGCAGGTGACAAGTGTAGTATGTGAGAAGATATGGAAGAGTTGCTGGGAGAAGTAAACAAAAAGAAAGTAAAACTTCTGAGTGCTGCCAGGATATGTGAGAGGCAAGCTGATGTGAAGAACTTTGGTATATAAGTCAATGCACAGAAATGGTGCAGTGTTTGTGGATGTGTGAAGTGAGTTTGATGGATAGAAGGAGTTATGAGGTGGATGGTATTGTTCAGTGAGAGTTTCAGAAGTGCAGATCAGAGAAACTAGACTGTTTGGAGGGGAGGGGAGATGAGTGGGAGTCCTGGCACATGATGCTGAATTCAGCTTGCCAAGTTCCTTACATTAATGGGATGATCAACACATGGGTACAAGAGACGTTCGGAGATGAAGGGAATATTCCAGTCTGTGCACACTAATGCCAGAAGTATTCAGAATAAGTTTTTGGCATGAGTTATTTCAACTTGGTTGACAATGGATGATACAGGGCAAAATGATTTTGTTAATGATAGCAAAAGAATTGAATGAAAAAAAGAAAAGGTAAAAGTACATCAGGAGGACAAGGACAGTTTAAGACTATTCATTGTGAGACAATTCTGACTTGACCTCTGAGTTAGCGATCAACTCAGAGGTCAAGTTAGAGGTTAGTTGATTATGGCTGTAGGCCAGGGGATGCAAGGGAGAATGTAAATGGAATGCATTGGCAAATTAGCAGAACAAGTGCAGGTCAAGTAATTATTATGGTCACAGGGCAGAAGAAAATGGAATTTATACAGTTGTTAAGAGATAATTAACTGAGACATCATAATGGAGGAGTCATGATGTTTGAGAGTGCGGGATCTTGTCATAGCATTAGAAAACTTAGCAGTAACCAATATAGCCACACTATCTCCACTTCGTGAAAGTAATCATGTGATCTTGATCTGGGAGTTTGCCAGACTTGCCGACTTTTCTGTTAAGAAGTGGATATGTGGTTTGTTTTAACAAACCACATGTACCATTCAGTTAATCACATTCAATTAAAACAAACTGAAGAGTCAGCTTAGAGCACTCCCATGACATAAGAATATGGAGGAGAAAGGTGTTAGTGGTGCATCAGAGATAGTTAAGGGGTATTTGAAGAAAGAGGTATCAGACTGTATATCCAGAGTCAGGAGGATAAATCAGATAGGAGTTAGTTGGATAAATAGCATCATTAATCAAGAGATAAAGAAAAAGGTATGGAGGGAATATTAAAATGGTGATGAGCAAGACCATGAGCAGTACAGGTTCACGCACAAGTTTGTGCATAAACTATCTTCACAACTAGACTATAGAGGCTACTAACATCACATCAGACTCCTCAGTATTCCATAATGGGGTATGCACAGAATTCCCATTTTTTGTACATTTTATATTATTCTCATGCATTGTGAGAAGGATCAATCTATGGTTTTCAACTGTATTCAACTGGTATCAGGGGACCTAACATGAAGAAAACATTCTCCACACCATCCCACCTGAGCTATAGCTATTTGGCAGGAAGGGTCCATGGCCTCATGTTGTTGCCATGATATTCTGGTTCTGCCATCAACATGATACAGTACAAACTGAGACTTGCTAGACCAGGTGACATTTTTCCAGTCATCAGTGTTGGTGATCACATGTCTGTTGAAGCCACGTCTTCCTGTTCTTAGTTGACAGCACTGGAATCTGGAATAGTTGTCTGCTCCTGTACTCCACCTGTGACAGCATGCAAAGAACCGTGCACTCCAACATAATTTTCTGACCACCACTGTTGTACTGAGCTGTGATTTGGTTGTGGCCCTCCTATTATTGTTCACAATCCTTGCCATTCTTTGCTAACCTCATGCATCAGTGAGCTGTTTTCCCATCCAGGTGATTGCCAATGGTTTGAAGTTGTCTGGTTATTAAAACACTGCTGGTACACCAAAAACACTGTTGTGTGTGAAAAGTCCAGAGGAATAGATATTTGTGAGATATTGGCATCAACAATCATACCTATACTCAAAGTCACTAAGTCATACCTTTTACCCATTCTGCATAAAAAAAACTATTGGACTGCCGTATAACAGACAAACAAGGTTATATGGAATTATGGCATGGCATCTAAGACTACGAGACCAGTATTAAATTGTTATTGCATCTAAGACTACGAGACCAGTATTATATGTGCTCTTCTGGTAGATTTGTCTATATTGTAGGATGAAAAACCTTTCACATGCATATGAAACCAGCTAACTCATCTTCATTTAAAAAGCCTCGTATTAAAATGAAGATAGAAAGAAGAAAAGTGACATTGTAAGAATATGTGGACAGAGCTAATCTAAGATCATATGGTAACTTAAACAGAATGGCATAGCAAAGGTTAGCAAAACAAGTGTTTGATAATACCAAGGTAGCAGGAAAAAGAAGAGAAAGACTGATCTTTTCATGGGCTAATGTAATTAGTAGTACCTTAGAAGACCAAATATAAGATCTAACAAATAACAGATTAATTTAGAAGAAAATTTTATTCACACTACTGTAGTCAGGCCCAGCTGGTGGCATGTGCAATATACACAGGTGCCACAGAAGAAAAGGCACCTAAAAGATGTCAAAAAATATGAGATAAGAGAATGAACAACGAATGGTACAGAATGGTACATGTAATTATGAATGTACATTGTCTTCCGTTCGGGCCCCTTCAGATCTTCCCGGAAACGAACAAATTCTGAAATTGTATCCTGGACCCGATTATATCACTATAATTTTTGATTAAAACTTATGAAAATATACCTAAAATAGTTCTTTATTTTTTGATGTATCATAAATCAACTTTTGATTAATTGTTGAGCTCCGTGTAAAAAAAAAAAATTGTATAAGCAGAACTAATTCGTAGGTAACATTATACTGTAAAGCAATTTTCATTTCCTGTTCATTTTATTCACACTTTATTCAAATAAAACTTTTTTGGAAAGGCACCGAACATTAATCGCACACACAAGAAAAATACTAGGCGCTGGCGCTTACTGTAGTATCTTGTGAGTGCACATATCAGGAATTTGCATGTGATGATGATGAACCAAATATATTATGTTGTCATCTCCCCTCAATAAGTGTTAGGCTCAATGGCCCATCACAGCCATCTTTGCTTCAGAGAAACCAAATGAATGCTTTAGCAGTATGATTAATTCTATCAGCATAATCTTCTGTGTCTGTCTGTTGTGTGCTTTCACAGGCTGGTGTGTGTCTGCATTGTGCAAGGACCCCTCACCTCCACAAAAGTAAGCTGACCTTCAGTTGACCTGATTGTCTGACTGGTTAATGTACCAGCTCTCCAGCCAACAGGTGTGGGAGGTGTGAGACCACTGCACTGCTTACTGGAAGCCTGAAGTGACTTGAAAAAAGTTCCAGGTTTGGTCTGTAGAGCAGGGTTTCCAGGCTATGTAATAAATAAATAAAAATTTACAAATATATATAAGGAACTAAAATTCTTTTAGTTCCTTATAGTGGAAGAGGAAATGGCATGATAATTACTGGAAAAAAAAAAAAAAAACATGGAATATGAAAAGGTGTTAAGTCTCTCTTCTAGTCTTCACTTCTTCTTATACCCAATCTACCTGATCTGCTTCAACTGTCCAAAACGATACTGTTTTCTACATAGATCAGCCCTGTAACTCAACATTTCTCTTTTTACTTTCTGCTTGGAATCGTTAGCCAAATAAGGTGACAGCCATGTACTTTATGTATTCTGTTAACTTATGAGCATAAGCTAGTTTATAAAGTTTTTTTTTTTTTACCATGTGAGCAGTGTGCACATCAAGAGCTATATACAAAGTAAAAAAGTGTCACCAAAAGATAAACTGAAATAGATATGCAGTAACAGTTACAATTGCTACCCTAACCTTGATAAAGCATTTTTTGGAAAAATTATTAAATGAAATGTTTGCAGTTGTGTTCGTTATTATTATTTTTTAAATGAGACTTATCCACAGAAGACTATAAAGCTATAAGTCCATTAGTACACTGGATGAGCCACAGGAGAGCTATTCCAGAAATCTGCTCTAGAGATAAACATGGAACTTTTTTTAGCCACTTTAGGCCTCATAACTGTTTTAGTGTGTTAGGCCCTAATTACAGAGCAAAATATTAGCAGAAAATTACAATAAATTAGTTTTTTTGCCATTTCTATTCATGAAAGGTTGGTAACCGGTAGCATGTAAAACCATGAATGGGTTAAGAGTTAGATTCTGGGACCACTGCTCTAGAGATTAAAGCTTGGAACTCTTCAGGACAAGTTGGTGGGCTTGCACAGTATAACAATCATCTACATTGAAAGATTTTAACAAATATCCATGTTGCAAAACTGGTGTTAAAATCCTCATCCTGTTTGTTGGAAAGTTCTGTTTCTTTATCCAACCAAATCAGTATATGTAAATGAAGATGTATATTTGTTTATTTAGTATAACATTAAAAGTTATATTTACACTCATTTGTTGCACATTTTATATCAATTTATTTGATGGTATTAATTCATGGCATAGCATAATAAGAAAATAATATTTATTTAACTTATTTGCTAATATTGTACTGATATTATATCCAACATCTTTAGAGCATAAAAACCATTTATCAGAATACACCAACAGCAACAATTTGGTTAACAGTGAGATTAGTTTTAAAAAATTGTAATGGACAACAAAAGAGACTAAATTCGTCTTTATGATGAATTCTTCCCTTACATCTTGAGACGTAAGAGGAAGAATTCATCATAAAATAGTATTATCACTTATGTTTACTTTTAATGTTTTTATTTGAAAAATTTTGGGCTAAGTTTCAAAGCCATTGTTAATACAGTTACAGGAAAACACTAAAAAAAGAATAATAATTTAATTGAAAGCACATGATATTACATGCACTACTGGCTTCAGGAGAATAGCTTCATCTGCATTAATATTTTCAATGTAGATGTAGATATTCAAAATAAATAACAATTACAAGCTATTCTCCTTGTATCACATGCTTTCAGACATGTGATACAATATCACATGCTAAAAAGAACACTAAAAAGAAATTCAATTTCAATTGAATTGTTCTTTTTAGTGTTTCCCTGTAACTGTATTGACAATTACTTTGAAACTTCTGAAAATTTTACAAATAAAGACATTAAAATTAAATGTAAGTTATTCATCATCATCATCATCATCATCATCATCAAATTCCTGCCATGTACCCTCAAGGGGTGTACAGGATGTAAGTTATTCTAGTAATAATATTTTATGATGAAAAGGAAGAAAAGTTTGATACTCCATAGGTATTATTTCTGAGAAAACTTCCATGTTACTCCTCTTAAAAACTATTATTTTTACTGCTATTTTGCCTGCTTTTGTTTAGGAGTGCCCCTGTTTTAATGTTATTGGCTTTTTACTTTAAGAATTCTTGAGTAAAAAGCCAATGACATTAAAACAGGGGCACTCCTAAACAAAAGCAGGCAAAAGAGCCATCAAAATAATAGTTTGGTACTCCATTATTGGATAAAGACAGAGAGAGCGAGAGTATTGATTTGATCTTAAAATTAAAATTTTTCACATGGTTTTAAGCTGCTGCTGATTCCAAAAACAATCTCTCTGACTTATAATGACTTCTGTATAACACTTTTGTTTTCTTTTATTTGATCCTGTGTGAAGGGGTATCCAAGGCATGGTCTGCTGGTCCTGACTTGCCATAACAATAGTGCTGAATGTATTTTTTATGATTCCACAGCAGATGTCAACAGTTCTTTTCTGTTCAGATAAAGCCAGGTCACAAGTACAGGGCATTTCATACGTTCCTATCTGTGAAAAAGGAAAACATTTGTCCTTAGATGAACAGATAAGAGTTGCATATTTGATATCTGGTTTAAATGCGGTATAGATCTGATATTTATTAGTCACTCTAGATATCTTTTCGGATGTGTCCTGAATGCATGGAATGATAACAGTTTTGCATATTAGACAATGAAGAGGATTTCTGGGGAGCATTACAGTGTTAGATCCTGAATGGAGAGCTTTACAAGTAAATTCTTTATTCAGGATTTAACATGATATTTACTACTAATTAAGGAGATATCTGCACATCAGCTAATAATTAAATAATTATGAAGTATTATTTTATGTTATGTAATAATGTGCAGTCCATGTGTGCCATATAGTAAGAGTTATTCCTGCATAACAAATGAGAAGCAGAGAAATTTGTGTCAAAATGTAAGAATTGTGTAAGGGAATTGTTGAGTTATTTGTAATTCCCATTAAGCTGTCTAGTACATTACGAAATTCTGAGAAAAATTATAAGTAGTAATCCGGAATAATTGTGTATAATCTGTACGAGTTGAGCGTAGCGATGGAGGCTATACCTACGCAGAAAATGACATCAAAACAGCTACCTGGAATAATGTAACCTAACAGATTAGGGAGAGTGTAGGATCACCCAAGGGACATGAACGATGGGGTTCGTGGGTGAAAACCACCTTGAATAGAGGGCGCCCGAAAAGGGTGAATAAAAGGACGATGCATGCGATATTACAGGGCTTTTTCCTTTGCGGTTCCTGGATTCGAGTTTTAGGAGGTTTGTCAGGGGGGGGGGGTTGTGAGAGAGCGGTGGATCGACTATGGTGATGACGGACGGCGGGTTCTTTTCTTGAGAATGCTTGAAGATTTCCAAGCGGAGCTGATCATGATATGACGGCCTATGCGGAATCAAGCCTTATCAGAATGTCCCATTGGAGAAAGTTTCCTGCGGAGTGATAGACAGCATGCCACAGCCGGAAACAATTAAAAGAAAAGCGTAGTGCATTGCCAGGTGCAAAGACAGCCGAAGAATATACAGTAAGGTAACCCAGATCTACATGAGATGGCAGCATGAAATCTGAAAGGATCCGATAATGTAAAGATTTTCATTCTATGTTAAAAATCGCTTAGAAGAATAAGAAATTTATGTGTACTGTAAACTAAAGGACACTAGTAGAAAACTTTTAAGTGAGAAATTGATTGGATTAATTGAGATCCTGTGGAACAAACAAGAATTGTTGATAGGCAGTATTTTGATTGTGAATGGCTAGGCTTGATGAAATTTAGAATTAAGATGGATATTGGGAGAGTATTAATGAAAGTGCTCAATGCGTGTTCTGTGAATGACTTGTGAAAGGATTATATCCTAGTAGTATTATGCTTACACTTAATCTTATCCTTTTCTAATTGAAGGATTTAGCATACTCAGATTCATTGTGATTTAGTATGAACCTTAACTTAGAGAAAATTTAGATCCATTGAATAATTGAATTTTCTTAACTGCAAATGTTTTAAGTTTTTCCAATAAACATGTTTTGTACCTTATACCTGAGTTTATGCCTGATAACGAATTCAAACCACCACTTATGAAATAGCACCTTTTGGCAGGAAGGAATTTAGATATAATTGCTTAAGTGAGATTCGAATCACGACTGCAAACTGAATCTGCACAGCGCTAGTGTGAGAATAATTATTGTGTGTATCCTTTTGAATTTAGAATTATTTCCCTGAACAAGAGTCTCCTCTGTTATAGGATGGCTGGCGCAGCATGATATAAATTTTGCCAATATCCGAAGATGAGATAAATCTGAATTAATATTTTAAGGGCACAACAGTAGATTAAAAGGAGGGCTATTTGGAGGTGGAACAGGATATAATATAGGGTAAACAGCGAGATAACAATACGTAACAATAGATATAACAACATGATTCAGCGACATAACAACAGCAAGATTGTGTTGTTATAAATTTATCATTGGTAGCCCTAATGGATGAAGCTTTCAGCACATTAAGTCAAGGACGTAACTTTGCCTTTACACCTAGGTAAGTTCCAAAATTGGAAATAATGGCAACAAGTTCAAAAATTACTGAAGAAAGTCACTTCCTGGCCAAAAGCAACTGTTAACGAATTCAAGCCTTTTCATGTAAAAACACCCAGAATATGGAGTGCCTAAACTTCACAAACAAGATACACCCCTACACCCAGTTGTGTATAGTGAAACAGCCCTACATGCAAACTGACTAAACATTTTACTGAATTACTAGCCTCCTACCCCAGGTAAATCTTCCTCATTTGTTAAAAATTCTGTTCATCTAAAAATATATTAAAATACCATATTTTAAAAAGTTCAGACATATAATGATTAGTTTAATATTACTTCATTATTTACCAATGTACCATTAATTGAAATCCTGGATTTGCTAAAGTCATATATCTCCTGGATATATTTGAATTATTCATATTTACAATACATGCTGGTTATTCTGCATGGAAAGGGAAGATATACAAATAACTAGATGGGAAAACTTTGGGCATCCCTCCCCTTTCTCCTCCTTTAGCCAATTTCTACGTAGACCACTTAGAAAACCAAGCAATGAATTCAGCCACTCTAAAACCAGTAATTTGGTTGTGCTATGTTGATGTGTTTGCTATTTGGCCACATGATCCAGATTAGATACAATTTTAGTGCATTTAAATATCCAATACTCTAAAATCCATTTCACAATGGAACAGGAACTGATGACTGTCTGGCCTTCATAGATATGCTAGTCACATGCCTTTCTGGTGGTTCATTATATGCATAGAGATATTTTCACAAGCAATCCCACCATCATCCAGCTCAACAATATGGTATCCCAAAAACACTAACTCACAGAGCAAGAGCTGTCTGTTCCAGTAACAGTGCTCTTACCATGAACTCACTCATGTCACACTTTTTTTAGCCAATGGCTGTAATCCACAAAGAATGTGCCTTGAATGTATGTTATCCATTGTCCAAAAATCTGGGAGACAGTTGTTTTAAGATCAAAGTAATGTTTTTTGTTTGTTTTTAACTGATCCTACTGTTAACCAAATTGTTGTGTTTGTGTAATGTGAAAAATGGTTTTTGTGCTCTAAAGATGCTGGATATAATACCAGTGAAATATCAGCAAATAAGTTAAATAATATTAATTATTACTTATTATTCTGTGTTATGAATTAATACTGCCAAATAAATTCACATGAACTACTAACACATCTTTTTACAGATTTTGATATCATTATAATAATATACTTCTTGTAGAAAGGCTTATACGCTGGTTAAACATGATAATTAATACTTAAGGAATTGACAGTGTACACTAGAAATATAAATTAAATCAACTTTAATGTATACTTTCCAATATTTCGGCAATGTCACGTTGCCATCTTCATGGGAACTTAAGATAAAGACATGTGCACGCAAGTACTGCATAACAGCAAATGAGAAACGAAGTGAGGAAGCTACTGTTTTCCTAAAGTCCTGATAGTGTCCCCTGTCGGGCTATATTAGATGTTGTTGGCCTTTGGGCTAAAGTTCTGATGTATGTTTCCCAAATTTGGGGCAGTAATTTATATTTCTAGTGTACGCTATCAATTCCTTACATATTAATTATCATGTTTAACCAGCGTATAAGCCTTTCTACAAGAATTACTATCATCCACGGAGATTCCACCGCACACAAGGCCTGCCATTACGGCAAACTAAAGCTGAAGTTATCTAGACAACTGAATCGTCTGACCTTCCTAAAATGCTGCTGGGATAATCAGGTAATCCCAAATTGTGTAAAATTTAAGCACCGTTTCTGTTCACAGAAAGCTCTCCGTATCTATAACCGGGTGAGCCAGGCTTTGCTACGGGAGCAAATTAATGCTACATGCGGTTCCCTAGCCGATGTAAACATTTTAGCGCTAGAGAAAGATCTTTCAAATATGCTAAATCATGAACTTTGGTCAATTCTACATGACGTCTTGTGCATTGCGGCAAATAAAGAATTCGAAAGAATACAGAGTCGACATATCAACGAGTTTGATAAATTAAAAAAGAACTCAACGTCCAAACCAACACTGTAGTTAACCTTTCTTCAGTTATCTTGAAGCCTGAAGCACTCAAAGCTCTGTCACGTGGTCACAACTTTGCCATTGTTCTTAGGAAATTACTGGCCAAGGAATTAATGATCCAGATTGAATGCGGGATTCACCATCTTCCAAACCACATCGCCAACGATATTAGATTGGATGTAACTTGTGTTCTCACAAAAGAAAAACCACCAAAAACCAACATATCTGTTAGTGAATACAAGTCTCTACAGGAAATGAAGAAAAACAAAGAAATAGTTATCACCAAAGCGGATAAGTGGAATGCCACTGTGGTGCTCAATCATACTGATGACTACACAGGTAAGCTTAAGGCTTTACTACTTACCTCCCCATTGAATACAATCCCACCAACTCACAAATTAGAAAACTCCATAGGCTCCTTAAGAAGGTCACTTCTTGGTCTGCGGAGATTACTAACAGACTAAAACCATATAACCCCCCCCCCGTATATATGGATTCCCAAAAATACATAAAGAAGTGCCATTATGTCCCATAGTGGATGGCATTGATTCCCCCACTTACAAACTAGCTAAATATTTAGCCGAAGCACTCTCACACTATACTGGCACCACACCATCACACATAAGAAACTCAGCCCACTTCAAAGCCAGTATAGAAAACCTTACCCTCCAACATAATGACATAATGGTCAGTTTTGACGTCTCCTCCTTATTCACAAATGTCCCCCTCAAAGAAACGTTAGAGCTAATCCATGCTAAATTTCCTCCCGATATCTCTGCCCTATTTCAGTTCACAATGAATTCAGGCTATTTCGTTTGGCAGGAAAAATTCTACAATCAGATAGAGGGGACAGCCATGGGTTCACCACTTTCCCCACCCGTGGCCAACTTCTTTATGGAGACTTTTGAAGAGAAAGCCTTAAACTCTGCCCCACAAAAACCTACCATATGGCTTTGCCTACGTTGATGATGTGTTCGCTATTTGGCCACATGGCCCGGATACACTCCTCTCCTTCTTAACACACTTAAACAACCAACACCCTGGAAAAAAGGAAGACAATAGCCTCTCCTTCTTAGACACACACACTAGTCACCCGCCAACCTGATGGTATCTTGGTTTTCTCAGTTTATGGAAAACCCACCCATACAGGCAGATACATTCATCAACAATTCCCCCCCCCCTCTCAGAACAATATGGAGTTATTAAGACAATATTAAACAGGGCTAAACTAATCTGTTCAAATTGCCAAGCCCTAACCACTGAACTAAATCACATCCTTAACACTTTCTCAGCCAATGGCTATCCCCCCCCCAAAAAATTAAAACCAGTTATTCCCCCCCCTCCCTTTCACAAAAAAGATTACTCTAAATCCATCACCATTCTCTACATCCGAGGCACCTCGGAAAAAATCAACAAAATCCTAAAAAAACATGACGACCTCCTGTTACAGACCATATAGAAAATTGGCATCCCTTATCTGCTCCACTAAAGACCAACCACTTCTCCTAGACCTACCTGGTGTATACCAGGTCCCTTGCAGCTGTAAATTGTCCTACTTTGGCCAAACAGGCAGGACAGCAAATATGAGAATCTCAAACACAAGGACTATATCTGATTTCACCAGTACAGCCGCTCTGGACTTGCAAACCATGCTCTGGATACTCTCCACAGAATAAGTTTTAAGAAAGCCACAGTAATACACTGCAACAAGTTCAAATATGAAAGACTATTCATGGAATCAGCCTCAGCCCTTAGGAACATGCCAAACCTCAACAAATTTGGATGCATGAGACTGCCCCAAATTTGGGAAACATACATCAGAATAACTTCAGCCCAAAGGCCAGGAACACCTAATGTAGCCCGCCAGGGAGCACCATCAGGACTTTAGGAAAACGGTAGCTTCTTCATTTCGTTTCTCATTTGCTGTTATGTAGTACTTGCATGCATGTGTGTTATCCTAAGTTCTCATGAAGATGGCAACGTGATGTTGCCGAAATATTGGAAAGTATATATTAAAGTTGATTTAATTTATATTTCTAGTGTACACTGTCAATTCCTTAAGTATTAATTATCATATGATAATAATATACTTAAGGTATTTCATTGGTGATGAATTAAAGGAGTTTGTATTTTATTGTTCCCCAGAATTTAAAGCACATTTCATATATCACATCAGTTTACAACAAATTAATATCTCAAAATATATTTGATTTTTGCAGAAAATCCTCATAGACACATTTTGTATGATGTTATTGATCATGTAGAAGGAAAAGAATTTCAGATTCAACATACAAAAGATGGTAGGATAAAATGAATATCGGTCTCTTTAATATTTTGTTATTAAAAATTTTTTTAAAGATTTTTAAGATAGACATCATTTTATGCAATTGGAGCTGCTTAATTAAAAAAAAGGAAACATTACAGTTATTGATATTTATAATAGTAATATTAATGTTAATTTTAATGTTAATATTAATGGTGGTAATTATCATTAGGTGGTATACCAATATGAAATTCTAATAAGTGTTCACTGCATATTATCAGTATATACTTTGTTACATAAATCCTCTTCTTTCCTTGCTCTTGTCAAGTTCCTTTTAATTTAAATGGTGAAATTTTTTTAGGTTGTATGGTAAATATACCAGTATGAAATTCTGAGAAGTTGTCATTTCCAATCATCAATATATAACTAATTGTGCATAATCTGCTTCCCCGCTGCTTTTTTTTTTTTTCTTTTCAAGTGTATATTTTTATCTTAGTTATAAGTGGAAAATTACTATCAGGTGGTTCTCCAGTATGAAATCTGAGAGGTGTTACTACAAACATTCATGGATGTTTTTACATCTGGTGAACTCTAATGTTTGTGAATATGTGATACACACCATTTGAATGTAGCACACTCTTTGGAGGTACCATGGAAATGAAATATAAGAGCCAATAAATCCTAATTTTTATTTGTTGTATAAACAAACCAATATTTCTATTATTGATATTTGAAAATAATTTACAAGAACAGAACTCATAGAAAAACAAATTATATTGACTGCCTTAACTGTAATATTGAAATGTTCTTGTTGTATTCACATGAACTAATCTTATGTTCTGATGCATGCATTTCACAATGCGAGGACTCACAGAGAAGATGGGCAGCCTTATGAGGGGATGTGCAGAACATCAGTAGAGTGGAAGTGAAGGAGGCCATGAAGTGGGTGAAGAATGGAAAATCAGTGGGCCCTGACAGGATCCCAGTGGAGGTATGGAAGGCACTGGGGGAAGAGGGAATTGACCTACTCTGGAACCTGCTCATAAAAGTTTGCCAACAGGAAAATATACCCGAGAAAAGGGAAAGTACTTTTGTCCCTGCCTACAAGGGTAAAGGGGATGCACAAGACTGTAAGAATTACAGAGAATATAAAGTTGATGTCCCACACAATGAAAATCCTAGAAAAATCCAAGACTGTAAGAATTACAGAGAAATAAAGTTGATGTCCCACACAATGAAAATCCTAGAAAGGGTTCTTGATGGAAGATTGAGGAAGGAGGTGGAGATTGCAAAGGAACAATTTGGCTTCATGCATGGTCGATCAATGACAGATGCTATCTTTGGGTTACAGCAGATGATGGAAAAGTTTCGAGAGAAACAACGGGAGCTACATCTAGTGTTTATTGATTTGGAGAAAGTGTACAATAGAGTGCCAAGGCAAGAAGTCTGAGAGAGAAGAAGGTACTGGAGAAATATGTCAAGTTGGTGCAGGAGATGTACAGAAATGTGAAGACAAGTTCGAACCTGCCTGGGACAGACAGAAAGTTTTCAAGTAACGGTTGGCTTACATCAAGGGGCTGCATTAAGTCTGTTCCTGTTTAATATTGTAATGGAGTTAGTGACGGAGGAGGTGAGAGAGGAAACGCCTTGGACAATGTTGTATGCGGATGACATCTTGCTGTGTGCAGAATCAAGAGAAGAAGTGGCAACTAAACTGGAAAGATGGAGGAAAGTAGTGGAAGTGAGAGGTATGAGACTGAACAGAAGTAAGGCAGAGTATATGTGTTGCAAAGTGGATGGAAGCCAGGAGACAGATCTAGAACTGGAAGGAAATGTCATCAGGAAGGTTAGGGACTTGAGATACTTTGTTCAACAGTGGAAGAGGATGGAGAGATGGCTGGAGTGCTATGTAATAAGAGGGTGCTGATCAATCTAAAAGCAAAATCTATAGGACAGTAGTGAGACCAGCTATGATGTATGCTATGGAAACTGTGGCCCTGAGGAAAAATAACATCAGCAGGATGGAGGTAGCAGAGATGAAAATGCTTAGCTGGATGTATGGTGTGACCAGAAAGGATCATATGAGAAATGACTATGTGAGGGGAACGGTGAAAGTTATGAACTTAGGAGTGAAGATACTGGAGGCAAGGTTGAAATGGTTTGGTCATGCGATGAGGAGGTCTGCAGGTTAGCCTAGTGGCTGTGCCTTTGCAACCATATGTCTGGGGAAGGAATGTCCTAGGTTCAATTCCTGTTGGTGATGTGAGGAGCTGAAGGATCTTCCTCAGCCATAACCAATTAGCCGGAAAAAAACCCACAGTGGACAGTAGGGTTTTTTCCCCCAGTTTATCCTTTTTTTTTTATCCCACAAAGCAGGCAAACCGGCTTTGAGAACTCAACACTACAGGATACACTAGGGCGTAGGGCTGACACTTTATCCTGTGCATGGTTTAAGGTCCAATGATTATTAAACCCTCAACACCACAAGGTAAAAGTGGGTATAACGAAGATGAGATGATGAGGAGGGAGGACAAATGGAGGTAGCTTGTCAAGGAGGACTTGAGGATGAAGAACTTGCATGTGGTTACAGCCCAAGACATGAGGATGTGGAGGAGACTCACCACAGTGACCCTACTTAAGCGGGACAGGCTGCAGAAGAAGACGATGCATTTCACAAGCACACAAATGTTATGTCAGAATTGTTTTGGGGGATATTCTTTGGCTCAGCATTAAAGATTTATTCACGGAACTCAAATATGATCATTGTCCATTAATTCATAGTTGCTTGTAAATGAATCATTTACAGGCTTTGATGTGTGTGAAACACTTTTAGCAATACCAAATAATTTACTAAGTATTGAAGTACAAAATGTATCCTTGATTTTGCAATACCAAATAAGTAATTTATTAGGTATTTCTAAAGAAAAAATACCATTTTGCACACAAAAAAAGTGACTTAATGACCTAAGATTATACAGGCAGCAAAATTTACTTTACCAATAACACTTTTTGATAACAAAACTTCTTTGTTCTAAAGTTAATTGACATTTAGCAGCTACCATATTTCTTGTTATCTGAAATTACAAAAATGAAAAATAATTAATTAAACATTTATAAACAAAATTTAAAAAAAACAAACAAACAATAATCTTGCAGTGTAACTTTTGGTCCACCCTGCATAACTCACAGTATAATTATACTTATATAAGCTTCACATTATAAGTAATCCAGAGAATTGATTAGGACTTCTGACCCATTATTCAAGCCTTTTTATACCAAGGTGAGTTCTGTTAATATATATATATATATATATATACACACACACACACACACACACATACAAGGGAGGTCTGAAAAGTTCTTGGCCTCGACCATAGATGGCAACATTATCAGCAAGATTTTTTTTTCTAAGTTGTACATCTGTCATACGCATCCATGTGAAATTGCAAGTGATTCTATCAAATAGTTTGTTTTATACAGCTGTCTGAAGCAAAAGTGTTGTCTGTATCCCTTGAAATGGATAAAATTGAGTGTCGTGCGGTTATAAAATTCTTTGTAAAAAAAGGTTTAATGCCAAAAGAAATTCATTCGAAGTTCATAAAAGTTTATGGACACTCTTCTCCTTTATTTTCAACAATTAAGAAATGGGCTGACGAGTTTAAACATTACCATACCATTGAATGAAGTGCACGATACAGTATTGGGTGACCGGCAAGTCAAAGTATGTGAAATTACTGAGACTATAGGCATTTCTAAAGAACATGTAGGATATATTTTGCATGAAGAATTGCAAATGAAAAAGCTTTGTGCAAGATGGGTGCTGCACTTGCTCACAGCAGATCAAAAACACTCTTGCATGAAAATCTCTGAACAGTGCTTGGAGTGTTTTAACAAGAATAAAACTGATTTTGTGCATCAATTTATTACTATGGATGAGACTTCGATTCACCATTACACACACACCAGAATCCAAACAACAGTCAAAACAGTGGACAGAAGCCAGTGGTTCAGCACCAAAGAAGACAAAGTCTGTTCTATCAGCAGGAAAGGTCACGGCATCGGTGTTTTGAGATGCTAAAGACATTTTGTTTATTAATTATCTTGAAAAGGATAAAACAATAACCGGGGAATATTATTCCGATCTTTTAATCAGACTAGACAAAAAAATTCGTGAGAAAAGACCCGGTTTGCAGAGGAAAAAAATCATCTTTCATCAGGACAGTACACCTGCCCACAGAGGTATTTTGGCAATTGGAAAATTATGGGATCTGCACTATGAATTGTTGGAACATCCACCCTATTCCTCATATTTGGCTCCCTCTGACTTCTATCTCTTCCCAAAACTAAAACTCTTCCTCGCTGTTCAGCATTTTTCTTCGAATCAAGAGGTGATTGCAGCTGTAGAGGGGATTTTGCAGATCTTACTGAGAACTACTACAGGAACAGGATAATGGTGCTGGAGCATCACTGGAATAAATGTATTAGTCTTAAGGGAGATTATGTTGTAAAATAAAAATAATTTTGAAATTATAAATTCGTTTTTTCATTGTTAGGCCGAGAACTTTTCAGACCACCCTCATATATATATCCACTTGAATATCAAACAAATGGTCATAGACTGTTATTTTTGAACTTAAATAAATTGTATTCTGCTCTAGAACAAAATGATACTATAGTTTTTTATAACAGTCAGAAATTGTGACAACTTTGGTAGGGCCTCAATAAAATAAAGTCCACTATCATTTTTATCACAGCATCAAACATTGAAAATCAGCTGATGGAATCACCTTAGTTGAACCAAAGACAAACATCAGGGAATGTAGCTGCAAAAGAAATACAGAAATATCATGTTGACATATCAGAGATTATTATAAAGATAACAGCCAATTTATAGTGACTTCTTAAATTAGTTCTTGAACCAAAAATATATCATCATTAAATTCCTTGTGTGTATCTCAGGGGGTGTACAGAATATTATAATAGTACTACATGAAAAAGTTACACCATTACAAACCTCCATCAACAATGCCCCTCCAAATTAATCTTTTATTTGTCAAGACTGCAACATTATAAGATCTGATATTTCTGTTTTCTAAGGCATTTTTTACGGTATCAAAATTCACCTACATCTTTGTCTTCCTTTGGGTATATTTCTTAACAACCTAGTAAAGAACACTTGTTTTGCTAACTTTTCTTCTGCCATTCTGTTTAAGTAACCATAATACCTGCGATTAGCTTAGCTTACACATTCCTTAATGCTAACAGTAGCAAGTTTTTTCTAATATCCTCATTTTTAGTATGATACTGCCATTGATGTGATCTGTTCACTCCCCTAATATTTCTCAGAAGTCTCATACCTGTAGTCTCCAGGTTTTGAACAAGTGTTTTAATTCTTTCTCTCAGATCCATAAGTTAAAATTAGTGTTCTAACTAATTTTTCTCTTATTCCATATAAATTTATTCACTTGACTTCCTACCATACCAGCTTTACTAACTCTATCTGTTTCCATATTTAATGTGTCATCTTCTTCCCTGTGTGGTGACCAGAGTTAAAGAATAGTCTCAATGTAGCCCATGCGTGTCTTAAGAGGTGACTAAAATGGGTACCCAGTGCCTGGGGGGGGGGGGTATAGCTAGGCCACCCTGCCTCCAGGGGACAAATTTTTGTCTGTTACAGGTAGGGAAAATGCAAAGTATAGCAGAATATTTACAGAAATATCAATTGGATGTTACAGCATTACAGGAGATTAGATGGAGAGGAAAAGGAAGAATAAACAAAAAAGATTATATTATGTATTATAGTGGTGCTGAAGAACAAGGAAATTATGGAGTAGGATTTATTATTAGAAAGAAGATGATAAAAACGGTTTTAGGATTCGACCCATAAATGAAAGAATTTGCAAGTTACAAATTAAAGAGAAATTCCATAATATCACTTTTATTGACATATATGCCCTGACTGAAAATGCTGACGAGATTGTGATAGATCAATTTTACAAGGACTTACAAGAAACGTGAAAAAATAAATAAAAATGATGCCATGATAATATTAGGAGATTTTAATGCAAAAATATGGAAAAATAAAATAGGAAAATTAAGCAATTTGGGATTTAGCCGACCAAATTGTATTCTTATTGGTTAAACCAAAATAAAAAATTATGGTACAACATGACAAAATTCCATACCCGCTGGAGCGTCGGCTTGTTAAACAAGGCCCCCATTGTTTTCGCCAAGGAATTAGGGCAAACAGCGAAAAGTCAGCTACAGGAACAAATCTGAAAACACACCCCAACTCAACATCACCAGAGTTAAAGATCGGTACTATCAACATTAAGAAGCCTGAATGGCAAAGAAATGGAGCTAGCTGAGGAATTAGATAAGTACCAGATCGACATAATAGGGGTGACTGAAACAATAAAGACAAAAACTGGTGAGATCTTTCTGAGCAATAAATACAAACTGTTATATTCAGGCAATGACAATCAAGGAAAAGAAAGAGTAGCCATGGTATTCAACACAAAATACGAGGCTAATCTTCTTGAATGGCAGGCAGTCTCAAGTAGAGTGATGTAGGTTAATATCAGAATGAGGAATTGGACAATGAGACGTATTTGTGCCTGTGGTCCCACAGAAGGTTCTACGAAGTAGAAGTGGAGAATTTTTTGATGCTTTAGAAAAAGCAACTGACACAATGAAAAAGGAAAAGTTGGTCCTTGTTGGGATCTAAATAGCACAGTAGGAAATGATTGTCAGACATAGAAAAATATTTTGGGAAAATTTGGAGATAATAATAATGGCAAATACCTGTTGCATTTCTGCTCAGGACATGGACTGGTTATTACTAACACCATGTTCCAACTTAAAAATATGCACAAATTTAGATGGAGAAAAGAAGCAAGGAATAAGAAAAGTCTCATTGACTATGTTATTGTTGATAGTGATGTTTTCTCCTTGGTGCAGGACACCAGAGTGTACAGAGGATTTGAAATTGGAAGTGATCACTATTTAGTCTTGAGCAGGATAAAATTGAATTTCATATTGAAAAGAATAACACGTAAGAAAGTTTTAATGCGAATAAAAGTTGAGAAGCTCTCAGATGATACACAATAATTAATCTCAGAAAATACACAAAGATTATTGAAGAAAAAATGAAAGAGTTTGAGAACAGGAATCAAACCTTGGAGATTCAGTGGCAAGCCTTGAAGAAAGCCCTGCTTGATTCAGCTAAAGAGGCATGTGGTGAAGTTGTCTGCAAGGATAGAAAAATTAGAACTCCATGGTGGACACAGGAAGTTAAAGAGGCAGTGAAGTAAAAGAAGAAAGCATATCAAAAGTTCCTGCCAAATAAGTCCACTTGTGCTCTTAGAGAGTACAGAGACAAATCTAAGAAAGCTAAACACTGTGCAAAACTAGCTAAACAAAAGTCATGGGAGGACTTTGCCAAGAATATAGAAAATAAATATCAAGACGGTGGCAAAATATTCTGGAGGTTGTTGAAGAAGCTTAGGAATGGAGGAAAGAGTGCTGTAAAAGGAGTTAGAGAAGATAAAGGTGACATGAAAACGGAAGAAAAAGATATCCTTGAAGTATGGTAATTACTTTGAAAATCTGCTAAATGAAACAAGCAGTGATGACAGCACAGTGATAAAAAATACATACCAGTCATGCAGTCAGGAATACATATCCATACTCGAAGTAGAAAAAGCCATCAAAGGCTTGAAATGTGGAAAGGCAGCAGTAGATGATATTCTACCAGAAATGCTGAAGTATGGTGGTATAAAAGTGTTACAGTGGCTGCACTGCATAGTTCAGAAAGCCTGGACAGAGGGACGAATTCCTGATGATTGGAGTTTAGCTCTCATAGTACCCATATATAAAAAGGGAAATAAAACTGAATGTGAGAATTACAGAGATATTTCCCTACTAAGTGTTCCTAGCACGATCTATGCAAGTATACTTGAGAAACGATTGAGAAAAATTGGGGAAGAACAAGCTGAATTCAGGCCAAATAGAGTCTGTCAGGATCAGATCTTCACTTTACGACAAATAGTCGAGAAAGCACTGGGAATATAACAAAGTTCTGTATTTAAGTTTTGTCAATTTGGAAAAGGCATATGACAAGGTGCCAAGAGAGAAGCTATTAAATACGCTGCAGTTATATGGTGTCAATGGGGCATTATATCAAGCAATACTTAGTCTTTATTTGAGTTGTAAGTCAGCAGTTAGAATTAAAGGAAATACAGGAAGATGGTTTAATGTTAAATCTGGTGTGAGACATTATTCCCTCTGTTATTCATTATCTATATGGATCATATTATGAAGGAAAGTAGTATTAAACATGATATCAAAATTGGAGATGTTAATGTCAGTTCTTTGCTTTATGTGGAAGATGTTATACTTCTTAATAAATCCGCTACAAGTCTGCAAGATTCTCTGACTAAATTGAATAACTGTTGTAATAGATATGGTATGAAGGTCAGCAATAAAAAGACAAAGACAATGAAAATAGGCAGAATCATTGAAAATGTCAACCATGTTGTGAATGGAGAACCTGTGGAACAAGTAAAACATTTTCAGCTACTTAGGCACGATTTTTAGTGAAGATGGTAAATTCAATATAGAAATAGACAACAGAATCAGCAAAGCTGGTATCGTGGGAAGTCAATTGAATAAATTCATATGGAATAAGAAAGAAATTAGTCGGAACATTAAATTAGCTGTATACAAGACAGTGTTCAAACCACTTTTAACTTATGGATCTGAGAGCTGGGTCAAACGTAAAACACTTGACCAAAGACTAGAGACTGCAGATATGAGAGTCCTGAGAAAGATTAGAGGCATGAACAGATGGCATCAATGGCAATATCATATTAAAAACGAGGATATTAGGAAAGAACTTGTCATTGTCAGCATCCAGGAATGCTTTAACAGATCTAATCTCAGGTGGTATGGTCACTTAAACAGAATGGGTGAAGAAAGATTAGCAAGGCAAATGTTTCTGCCAGGTTGGCAGCAAAACGACCCAGAGGAAGACCAAGATATAGGTAGATTGATACGGCAAAAAGTGCCTTAGACGATAGAAATATAAGATCTGATAATGTTGGAGTCTTGACAAGTAACAGACTAATTTGGAGGAAAATTGTAGATAGGAAGTTAGTAATGATATAATTTTTTTCATGTAGTACTATCATATCCTGTTCAACCCTTGAGGGTACATGGCAGAAATTTGATGATATGAAATAGGGAAAGAGCACATATATTTAATGAAGTAATTGGAAAGTACAGTTTACATGACGAAACCAGTGAAAATGAAAATAGACTTATACTATTAACAATATCAAATAAACTTAGAATAATGAGTACATGTTTTCAACATAAGAAGATACATTTGGAGACCTGGATTATTCCAGCAATCAAAAATGTAATCAAATAGATCATGTCCTCATTTCAAAAAGTTGGGCAAGTTCAGTCAATGATGTATGAGCATATAGAGGAGTGAATTGTGACTCTGATCATATGTTAATTAAAATTAAGTTTATATACAGAATATCAAATGTCGACCAAAAGAAAACTTAAATGATAAAGAAATGGAACAATGAAGCATTCCAAATAGAGAAATAATTGATAAATATCAGAAGAAAATAAAAGATAATATTAAAACAGTAGGAAAAAGAAAGAATATGGAATTACATTGGGACTTAATCCAACAAACAATCATAAATGCAGTTGAAGAAGAAATACGATGATATAGGAAAAATAGAAATGAATGTTGGATGAAGAATATAAGGAGATAATTGAATTGAAAAATAAAGCAAGGAAAAAGTATGTACAAAGTAACAAAAGAAATAATAGAAAAGAATATGAAGAGAAAAGAAATCAGTCAAATGAAATTTGTAAAAAGAAAGAAATGGAGAAGAAAATGGAAAAATAGTGCAGTATAATGAAAAAAGAGAAATTAGAAAAATTATTCTTTATAAAATTAGAAAACTTTATAAAGAATTTAAACAATTAATACATAATTTTGATATGCAAATGATAAGATGTAAGGATAAAGAAGGAAAGGTATTAACTGAGAAAGAATTAGTTAAAGAAAGATGGAAGGAATATTTTGGGGAATTATTTATGATGACAGCAAAAGAAAATAAGGAATATGAAGATCAAAATAATTGTAGAAATATAGAAAAAAGAATTCAGGAGCCAACTTATAAAGAAATAGAGGAAATAATAAAACAAATTACAAGTTTTAAAGCACCAGGAGTAGATGGGATAACAGGAGAACTTATGAAGAATTCAGGTGAAATTTTATGGAAAGAAATTTATTATTTGATATTAGATATATGGAAAGAAGAAAAAATGCCAAATTGGAAAATTGGAATAACCCAACTAATATATAAAAAAGGAGATGAGATGAATTGTCAAAACTATAGAGGAATTACATTATTGAATATTACATTCTGTTGTTGTTGGTGTAGCGTACTGTTGGTGGTGGTGGGCGGTAGATGGTGTGGTGTAGTTGGTTGAATGAGTGATGGAAACAGAGTCGTAGAGTAGGACCCCCCCCCACCGATGAGTCTTTGGACTCCCTGGAGGTGTCACATAATAATAATGATAATAATAATAAAAGATTAGAAACAATAATAGGAGAGTACCAATGTGGTTTCCAAAATAAAAGATCCAGAATTGATAATATATTTTTCCTACGAAATATATATAAAAAATGTTTAGAATATGATATAGAACTTCATAATTTATATATTGATTTCCAACAAGCATTTGATAAATTGAATAGACAAGAATTGATACATAGGTTGAAAACACTGGGAATAACAGCAAAATTAATTAGATTAATTAAAATTACATTAGAAGGATCCAAAGCAGTAGTTAAAATACAATGAAATAAACTGTGGAGTAAGACAAGGAGATGTACTTTCAGCAAGTTTCTTTAATTTGGTACTTGAAGCAATAATAAGAAAGTTAAATATGAGAGGATTTATTAATAATAAATTAATACAAATATATGCATATGTAGACAATATAGCAATAATAAGTTGCAGGAAAAAATATTTAGAAGAGAAATTTGAAGAACTTAATAGAAACGCTAAAGAAGTTGGATTACAAATTAATGAACAGAAGACTAAATATATGCAATGTGGACAGACCATAAATAAAATTATTACAAGATATAATTTAGGTGAATACAATTTTGTAGTCGGAGATAGTTTTAAATATTTAGGTTCATTAATAACAATGAACAATAATATATCCAATGAAATTAACAGTAGAATTATGGCTGGAAATAAGTGTTATTATATTTATAATAAGTTAATGAGTAATAAGATTCTTAATTGTAATTCTAAATTGAAACTCTATTAAACAATTATAAGACCTGTAACAACATAAGGATGTGAAACGTGACCATTAACACAAATATATAAATAGGCTGAGAATCTTTAAAAGAAAAATATATGGACCAATAAAAGAAGAAAATGGAGAATTAGGACAACTAATTAATGGTGAAGATATATTAAGATATATAAAGACACAAAGAATAGCATGGTGGGACATATAGAAAGAATGGAAAAAGATAAAGTTAAAAAAATATTTCAATGGAAGAAAGGTAGACCAAGAAAAAGATGGATTGATGATGTACAAAAAGATCTTACAACTTAAAAGTTATGAATTGGAAGGATATTGCACAGAAAAGAAAAGAAAAGAATGACAAAAAATTGTTTTGCAAGCTAAATCTCATAAAGAGTTGTAAAACTAGAAGAAGAATTTGTCGTCTTCACTAAAAATTGTGCCTAAATAACTGAAATGTTTTACTTATTCTGTAGATTTTCCATTCAGGAAAATCTACAGAACATTAATGTTTTCAATGTTTCTGCCTATTTTCATAACAAATTTATTACAGCAGTTATTCAGTTTAGTTGGAAATCTTGCAGGCTTTCCTTCATAATGTGATCCATTATAGGTAATGAATAACAGTGTGGATAATATGCACCCTTGTCTCATACCTGATTTTAACATCAAGCCCATCTACCTATAACTCTTTCAGTTTTAACAACCAACTTAAATACAAATATAGACTAAGTATTGCTTGATGTGATATCCCATTTATACCTTATAACTGTAGTGTTGTGAACAACTTTCTCTTGTCACATTTTCATATTACTTTTCCTAGATCTAGAAACTTAAATACAGATCCTTATTATATTCCCATTATTTCTCATCTATTTGTCTTAAAGTGAAAATAAGATTCTGATATCTATTTTTCCTGAATCCAGCTTCCCTTCCACAATTTTCTTAGCAATTTCTGCCTATTTTCATTGCTGCATAAATCTTACCGGGAACACTCAGTATGGAAATTCTTCAGTAATTCTCACATTCCTTATTTCCCTTTCATAGATAGTTACTACAGTGAATTATACAGTGAAGCCATTGTAAAACTTTTATACCTTCATATTGGAGCATTTTTGGTCGAATATCATCTACTCCAGCTTCATTTCAGGTTTTCGATGACTTTTTTTTTTTACTTCGGGCATTGATATGTATACCTGATTGCTTTCCTGTTGAATGTTTTTTTACTGCCATACAGTTTCATTTAGCAACCTTTCAAAGTAATTACTCCAGACTTCTAGAATACTTTTATATTCAGTTTTCATATCACCTTTATCATATCTGATTTCTCTTACAATAATGATTCCATTTCTAAGCTTTTTTAACAGCCTTTATAATATTTTGTTACCATCTCAATATTTATTTTCTGTGTTCTTACCAAAGTCTTCCCATGACTTTTATTTAGCTAGTTTTATAGAGGGCTTCACTTTCTTACATTTTCTTGATATTTTCTAATAGCACAAGCTGACTTACTTTCCAGGAACTTTTGATATGGTTTCTTGTTTTCCTTGATTGCTTCTTTAACTTCCTGAGTCCACCACGAAATTCTGATTTTTTTTTTTTTTTTTTTTTTTTTTTTTAATCCTTCAGATTACCTCACTACATGCCTCTCTGGATGAATCAATCAGTGTCTTCTTCAGGGTTAGCCACCGAATCCCCAATGTTTGGCTCTTGTTTTCAAATGCTTTCATTTGTTCCTGAATGATGCTTGTGTATTTTAGTTTACATTTCACCTCTGAAAGGTGCTGGACTTTCATTTGTTTGAAAATTTTCTTACACACTCTTCTTTCCAAAATGAAATTCAGTTTTATTCTGCTCAACACTAAACAGTGATTACTTCCAATTTCAAATCCTTTGTATACTACTGTGTCCTGAGCCAGTGAGAATACATCACTGTCAATAGTGACATAGTCTCTGAGACTTATCTTATTTCTTGCACCTTCACTTCATGTGAATTTTTACACATTTTTATGTTGGAACATGGTGTTAATAATAACTAATTCATGTCTTGAACAATAATGATAAATTCCAGCAAGCATTTATCATTATTGTTATTATCTTTGTGCTTTTCTCCAAATTTCCTACAGGCATTCTGTAAGTTTGGTAATCATTTCCTACCCTGTTTAGGTTTTCAAAAAGCACCAACTTTTCCTTTTTCATTGTCAGCTGCCTTCTCAAATGGCTCAAGAAATTCTTCCATTTCTTCCTTAGTAGAACCTTCTGTGGGATCATAAGCACAAAAAAAAAAAAAAAAAAAAGTATCATTGCCAGCTACTCCTTTTCCCTGATTGTTATTATCTGAATATATAATATTTGGTATTTGTTGCTTTTTTGCTTTGTTTCAGTCACACATATTATGTTGATATGGCACTTATTGAATTCTTCTTCTTCTAGTTCCATTTCTTTTTCATTGGTGTTTCTTATGTTGGTAGTATCAGTCTTGAATTCTGCTGCTGTTGAGTTGGGATTTGTTCCATTAGCTGACTTTTGACTGTTCGCCCTAGTTCCCTGATAAAAACAATGAGGGCTTTGTTTAACTGGGCAACACCTAGTTAGCATGAAATTTTGTCATGTTTACCAACATTTTGCATTATGGTTTAAGCCAATGAGAATACGCTTTAGTTGGCTAAATCCCAAATTGCCAGCCCATCTGCCTTCATTTTCATTATCCAAATAGATATCAAATATGATGCACCATGAAAAGGTGGTGAGGATTGGACATTAGGTCAAAAAGTCCTGGTTGGTTCTCTACATTCCTTAAAAAACTATGTGGATATCTCCTCCCAGTTATACAGCTTGGACCTGTAAGCACCCCACCAAAAATGGATAAATAATAATAAGAAGAAGGGATCAGTTCTTAATTATTTATGGATTAAGTGATGTGATCTCTCCAGACAATAAAAAAAAGGAAGATGCAGCTATAAAATTAAGAATTTAACTTTTTTTTTAATAGAATACAGTTTCAGATAGGTTAATTTGGTATAATCAAGAATCAAGGCAGTTGCTCTTAAATCAGGTTCAGTAGACTGTTCACTGACCCTTATTACAAGATTCATTTCCAAATTCAACCTCAGTTTTAGGTTGAATATTATTAAGCTGCCATAATTATTCAGCTATATACAGCAAACTTGAAGTGTTTAAATTAATTTAAGAAATATGGCATGGTTTATTCTTTACAGAAACCTCTGTAAATTACATCATTCATTCTTTCTGTTTCAGCCAAATATAAAATAGTTGTTTCTTATCTTGCTTAGTATTACCTAAAAATTTCTGTCCATTCAAGCTGAAATTGGGGGTGAGGGTAAGAAGCGCATTATTAGTCTGCATATCATATCACATTATTCCAGATTTCAACTGAAATAGTTATTTCCTACATTGCTTTGGAGTCCACTAAGAATTCTGCAATCAAACTAATATGTATTTGTGAGGAAATGCCACATATACCTCTACCAATCACCTTGTTCTTCTCATATTACATTTTGGAAAATTATGGAGACAACTAGCGTGTTTAAGTAAAACTTTAGTTTAATATAAACCAAAATCAACACTCGACATTTCGATCTTTATATCAAGATCATCTTCTGGAGCATATACAAGCTGCACTACAATCTACATGTTTTGCTAAAGTAACTGACCAACCGTTACAACAATTGTTGGCCTGACCTCTGGTGAAAAAAAAAAAAAAAAAGAAAACCCTTGACTACATCAATGCTAGAGCCCTATTATTATCTATTGGTTACAAAATTACATTGGACTGGAGAGCAACATGTTTATATATATATATATATTAAAAACATGATTATACACATAAATTTCAACCAGTTGGTATGGAATGGTTTCCAATACTAGCTGAAGGTTGCTTAAGGTCCTAAAATATGCTGGGTACTAAATATTCAGTAGACTGAATATGTGCCATCCAGATTCTTGGAATTTTCATGCTGCCATTATTGTTGATATTAGGGTGGTTAATCAGAATTTCACAGGCTTCTTTAAATTTTCTTTCATACCAGGTTTTTGTATAGTGTAAAGAGTGGGTACTTTTCCAATCAATTTGGTGTAAGGTATTGAGAGCATGGTCTGAGAGGCCCTTCACCAAAATTGTTATATTTAATGTGTCTTTTGTGTTCTTTTTTCCTTATAGGGAAAGATTCTTCTCATATTATTTGATTATTCCTTAAATGATATATATATATTTCTTCTATAACAATAAGCAGTATCTTCTGATATCACTCACTGTATAATCTCTTGGTGTGTACGGGATATTATGATAGTACTATCTTAAATGTTTACTTCTCCACCAACTTGCTATTGACAGCTTTCCTCCAAATTAATCTTTTATCTGTCAGGACTCTAATATCATCAGATCTTATATTTCTGTCTTCTAAGTCACCTCTTATTCTATCATTCCAACTATATTTTGATATTCCTTTGGGGATTTTTCCTGCAAAATTTACTTATTTTGCTAACCTTACCTCTCCCATTCTGTTTCCACCAATACTAACAATATCAAGTTCTGCCATTGATGTCATCTGTTCGCTCCCCTAATTTTGGTCAGTAATCTCATATGTTGTGTCCAGTCTTTGATCATGTGCTTTATTTCTAACCTAGCTCTCAGATCTATAAGTTAAAAGTGGTTTGAATATCATCCGTAAGCTAGTTTAGTGTTTGGACTAATTTCTTTCTCATTCATATAAATTTATTCAGTTAATTCCTCACCATATCAGCTTAGCTAATTCTGTTGTCAATTTCCATAATTAGATTGCTATCTTCACTAAAAACTAAAAAAAAAATATTTTTTAATGTGATGTGTGTGCTGATTAATCAGACCATATTAGGAATAGCATAATTTGGTCCGATTAAGTGTCCCCAATTACATGAAGTTGCACATAAAGAGTTTAAAAAGTGTATGCACATCAAACAAAACACAGGTTTAGGCAAGTTTTTTGTTTACTGATTTATAGATAAACTTAAGGAATTGGATTTAATCAAATTAATATATTTTTCATAAAAATAATTTTATTTTTATATGTATTAAATGTGCATGCAGTTAATGATGTTCTAGGAATTGATAAAGTGTAGCTATCTTTTTATTGACTGCAACTTAACAAAATCACCCCAGATATCTAGCATAGATAGTAGCACTTCCTTTTATTGCTTTCTGCATGAAATAGTCATAATCCAGCAATAAATTTTCTAGCATCTTGAATAGTCATTCTTTCAAGCTCAAGAATGTCAATCTCGTCACTTTCTTGTTCTTCGAATGTCCTCTGAGGTTTTGCTGCCATTTTCTCTCCAAACTCTTTTATAGTTTCTGATGTGATTCATGTCTAATGAGACACTGTAAAAAAAAGTCATAAATTACAATTATGAATCCTTTTACAATCATTTCTCTATGTAAGATAGTATATTATTAGTTTTGGTTTCGTAACACATATGATTGGCACATGCAATGTGCCCGATATTGATATTATTATTATTGCAACCCTCAATGGAGTCGGCAGACTCATTGTGGGAACCATTCAACTGAAAACATGTTTATCATACCGAATAATCTTGAAATCCTTAACACTCCTTGCATTAACAACACATTCTGGTAATGCATTCCATTCATTGACAATTCTCCATGTGAAAAATCTACTCCTCACACACCCCTCTCCACCACACTCTTATATAACTTTCAGGGATGACCTCTGGTTTTTCCCCTCTTGCCTTCTCCTATTTTTATAATCTCATCTGGATTAATCTGATAAAATCCTCTCACTAACTTATCATGTCACCTCTTTTCCTCCTATTCACTAAACTCTGCAATCCACATTTTTTCAATCTCTTTCCATAGTCAGCAGTCCAAAGTCCTGATATTGTCTTAGTCACTCATCTCTGGACCCTCTCCAATATCTCCACATCACACTGAAAACCAGGTGACCAGACTTCAACACAATAATTCAAGTGTGGCCTGACCAGTGCCTTATATAGTGGTACAACTACTTCCTTATCCCTACATGTTAGAGTAATTCTTATAGCAGCACTACTATGTTCAGCCTTTGCAACACTAGCAATATGTCCTATATGCTATGCGGTAGGTTAAAATGAAATATAGAGCCTTTGAAATTAATGCACTTACTAGGTTCTGATAGTTATAATGGTTTCAATCTTCTTTATTGTAATTCAAAATTGTTAAGTGTTGATATTTGTTGTGTTTTGTAAAGATTCTCTTTTTCGCTAACGACGACAACATGTTAGCCATTACTACCTGCTTCCTATTTACATGAAGTAAGCATGCTCACCAAGGAGATTGATGACTGATTGACATCTGACAACTTTGAAAATGGCAACCAGAGAATTTTGTTCTTAGGAAGTTTTTAAGAAAACATGATAGTTGAGAGAATGTTAATAGAAGATTCCATAAAGGAATCATAGTACTGTGAATCTTTAAACTTGAAGAGTTGAGACTGTCAACAAGTGTTAGTAAATAAAAGAAAATATGAAACTGTAAAGTAGCTTAACATGAAAAACTGCTTTAGATATGCTATTTATGATATAGTAGAAGAAACTGTTTTTCTCTGGTAAAGAATGAATGATTTTGCATCATATTGAATTGTAAGAGGTAAGAATATTTGTACTCCAGTGAGGCAGAGAGGATGATTGGAGCAAGTGCATTCTAAATGTGGGGGATAAAAAAAAAAAGGATCCCATGGAAAAGAAGAAATAAATTTTATATTTTCAGAAAGAGCCGAATAAAGAAACTGACTCTGATGAACATTTGTTGTTGTAAAAAGTAGACATGATTAAGTATATGTTAAACAACCCAGTAATAGAATGAGTCAGAGAATGAATGATTTTATTTTTTAGGTAAGGAGGTCTGTAAAGTGTAGACTTATTTTGAAGGCCTTGGATCCCATTAATTTTGTAGTTATGTGATTTTATTTAAATGTATATAATGTTTTAGTTTCTAAAATCTGCTATATAGATTTTATGACCCTAATATTTATACCTATACCAAAGAAAAGTAATGCAGTGAACTGCAAGGATTTTAGAACAATAAGCCTCATTTCCCATACATCAAAAATACTTATGAGAATCTTAACATGAAGAATTGCATCTAAATTGGAAGAATTTCTTGGAGAAGATCAGTTTCGTTTCAAGAAGGGTAGGGGAACAAGAGTTGTGATTGGACTGTTAAGAATAGTAAGTGAAAGAAGTCTAGAAGTGAATAAAGAAGTTAACATCTGTTATATAGATTTTGAGAAAGCTTTTGACTATGTAAAATGGGATAAGATGGTGGAAGTAATGGAAAAGATTGGTATAGATTGGAAAGACAGAAGGCTAATTATCTCACTATATATATGGCACAAACTGCCCTAGTGAGAGACATATATGGTACAACAGAACCAGGTATCATTGGACAAGGAGTAAGACAAGGCTGTTCTCTGTCACCAATTTTGTTCAACATGTATTCCAAAGCAATGTTAAAAGAAGCACTGGAGAATTCGGAAGAAGGAATAAAGATTGGAGGTAGACAGATATTTGCAATAAGATACGCAGATGACAAGGCATTACTATCAAACACTGAAACAGGACTACAATATCTGTTGAACAGATTACTGGAATCCTGTATCAATTATGGAATGAAAATTAACATCAGAAAAATAAAGGTGATGAAAATAGCAAGGAAAGAGGCAAATATGGATATCAGAATAAATGGGGAAAAATTGAATCAAGTAAAGACATTTAAATATCTAGGAAGTGTTATTAGCAGTGATGGAAGATGTAAAAGTGACATAAAAGCAAGAATAGCGATGGGAAGAGATGCCTTTAATAGAAAATGGAATTTATTCAGAAGTAAAATGGATAGAAACCTAAAGAAAAGACTAATAAAATGTTATGTGTGGAGTGTTGCCCTCTATGCATCTGAAACTTGGACATTGAAGAAAGAAGAAATTAAGATTTTGGAAAGCTTTGAGATGTGGATTTGGAGAAGGATGGAAAAAATCAAATGGACAGATAAAATAACTAATGAAGAGGTCTTAAAAAGAGTAGAAGAAGAAAGAAGCCTGTTAAGGAGGATAAAAAGAAGCAAGGGAAACTGGATTGGACATATTCTGAGAGGGAATGGAATCATCAGAGATGCCATTGAAGGAAAATGGACTGAAAAAGACCCAGAGGAAGAGTAAGGAAAACAATGCTAGATGATATATAGGTACACAACCTTGAAAGAGTAGGCTCAGAACAGAAGAGAGTGGAAGGAAAGTTTCTGCTACTAAAAGAAGAATCTGCTCAATTTCAGAATACTAAAGAAGAAGAATGTTTTAGTTTCATTAAATGTATATATATTTTTTATTTGGTGTTTGAGTCAATAATTTTCCAAATTCTAAAAGAAATAGAGTTAAAAGTCATTGCGCCAACTGGAATGAACTCTTGTGTAATTAATTAACACTCAGTGTAAAACAATCTCTTTACAGAGACGAAAAAAAATGATAGAAAAAAATAACCATTTCACTGTTGGTAGTATATCTGTTATTAAATACTTAAAACCATAATGAGCAAAACAGTTTTGAAGGGTCTTGTTTCTTATTCCTAGCCAAATATCAGCCATTAACTGTATTGGTTGTAAAAGATTAACTTTCACTGACCTCCTTAGCAGTTGTCAAATGAGTTAATGCTCATAGATGCAGGAGAAATATTGTGCATTTTGTAAACATATGGACTGAGCTATACTTCATCTTTCATTTGCTTTCTCCCGATGCTTTACATATAGAAAAAACTGACTGCAGTTTTCAGTGCATTTTTCCATCATAGATGAAACAAAAATTCATGTTTTGTTTCTTTCATAAAAGATCATGCATAAAACAGAAAAGTGTTATAATAGATGTTTTTATTTTCTTTGTCTCTTCTATGTTTTGAGTCCTGATTAGAGGTTTCATCTGAAAAACAGTGATAATTTTTGCTTTTATATTTAGCAATTATTTTTGCAGCACACAGTTTCTATTTAATAATCATATAATATTATTTTGGTGTACAAAGAGAGCTTCTACCCATCCCCAGATTTGGTGAAATTTGTGATTTTTGCATTGTCTAATACCCTTATTAATTAAAAATATTAAATATTAAATGAAGAAAATATATTTTAACAGCTGCTGTAATTTGCTCATGTTTTGTATTACAGTTTTCTTCTTTATAACGGCAATGGAGCTAGTAAGTAGAACAGTATCATTTCTGAAAATAATTTTTGTTTTAACATATGCTGTAATCTATTCTAATAACCATTTAGCAGCATTATTATACAGTTGATTCTTACTATAGCAAACTTGTAGGGACCAAAGCGACTATTTTTATATAGCAGGGGATTTGTTATAGTAAAGTTTCTTGAGAATGAACTTAGGTTTGTGGTTGAATGCACTGACCATGATAATCATACATTGGCATGTTCGAGCTTCAGTAGCTAGCAGTCATGTTTTTACTTATTTTTCTGCATATACGAATAAAGCAAGATCTTTTAGGTCTTGTGTTGCATATTTTATTGTCACACTGTCTATATAATATCTGAATAAACAGCATATGATAACACTAAGGTAGTTTGCTATTCTACTGTACAAGAATTTTTGCACACTATGCACACTGTTTCAAGCAGAACAGTCATCAGTTAAAGTAGTTAATATTATTATAATACTAATATATTATGAATATTATAAATTTTATGATAAATAATCAAAAATGCATTAGCCCACAGTTTCGGCTTACATGCAGAAAAATAAAAGTTGTCAAATCTTAACATAATAAAAAAAGTACAGTCAAAAAAAGAAAAAAAAAATCCAAACCATTGTCTGTTATTGTCTATTACCAATCCGTTGTCTGTTAACAAGGTAGGAAACTATCATATATTTATATTCTTCCTTTACTGTGAATACAATGAATACAAAAATGCAAATCACCATCGGTGAGTCAAGAACTGAACTATTATTATTATTATTATTATTACGGGCAACTCCAGGAGTCATTAGACTCATCGAGGGAGGCCCAAATCATATTCATCACAACTATTTGACATTCATACAGTATCTATCATACCTCGCCTTAAACTCATTCACTGTCACAGCATCCACTACAGACTCAGGGAGCGCATTCCACTCATTCACTACTCTAAAAGTAAAGAACCCAGCTCTAACACCTTTACTAACCACACTTTTGCCCAGTTTCCATGGATGTCCCCTAGTCCTCCCACAACCAGCCGTGTTCTCAAAAATATCTTCTGAATTAATTTTATAGAAACCCTTCAGTAATTTGAATGTCTCAATCATATCTCCCCTCCTCCGCCTATCAACCAATTTTTGCAACCCACAAATCCTCAACCTGTTCTCATACGGTTCATTCCACAGACCTGCTATCATCTTGGTCACTCGCCTCTGGATCCTCTCCACCTCCTCCCCATCAAGAAGAAACCTAGGTGACCAAATCTGAGCACAGTAGTCTAGATGGGGTCTTATCAAGGCTCGATAGAGAGGAACAATAACCTGCTTGTCTCTGCTTGTCAACGTATTCTTCAGCAACCAAGTGATTTGATGAGCTGTTTTGGTCACTTTTGCAATGTGTCCCCTAAATTTCAATTCCTTATCTACCAACACTCCTAAATCTCGTGCCTCATCAATTTCCTGGAGCAGGGTTCCACCAATGCAGTAAACTGCCGCCAATCTTTTCACCCCAAAATGCATAACCTTACATTTTGCCACATTAAACTGACATCCATTCTCCTTAGCCCAGACCTCCAATCTATCCAAATTATCCTGCAAAATTTTGACGTCATCTGCATTCACTATTGCCCTACCCAACTTCGCATTATCCGCAAACAAATGAACTGTTCCTCTCAGATCATTTCCTATATCATTTATGAACAAATTAAACAGCAGTGGTCCAAGAACAGATCCTTGTGGCACACCACTAGTCACAGGCCGTCTTGTGGACTCTACTCCCGAGTAAACCACTCTCTGATATCTCTCCGTCAACCACCCTCCTATCCATCTCACCAACCCTATGTCCATTCCCATATGCTGCAATTTACTGATTAGAATTCCATGTGGAATCCTGTCAAAGGCCTTGGCAAGGTCCAGTAGAATCACCGTAAACCCATTACCCTTATCCAGTTCAGCCGTCACTGTGTTATAATACGTGAGCAAGTTACTGAGGCATGACCTACCCTTCACAAAACCATGCTGTCCCCGATACAGTATCCCATTTTCTTCTATCCAATCTTGTATTTTCCTCTTGACTATTTTCTCTAAGACCTTGACAATGATTCCTGATATGCTAATCGGTCGGTAATTTACAACAGCAGTCTTGGAACCACCTTTATGCAGTGGAACTATTTTCCCCTCTTTCCACCCGCTCGGGACTAACCCAGACCCGAGACTCAAATTAAACAAAATGGTCAAGGGTACTGACAATTCTTTAGCTGCTTCTCGTACAACACGAGCTGGTATACCATCCAATCCCACAGATGTATTGACATTGAGGTTATGCAATAGACTACTCACCTCCACTTCATTAACCACAATTCCCGTATAATCTACTGGTTTATTCGTTTCTGCAATGTCACCACCTGGATGATATACTTTTGCAAAGTGCTCACTCAGTAACTCAACTATCTCAACTGATTCAGTTACCTCATTACCATCGGCATTCTTTAAAATCAAGCTGCCATGTACATTTTTCCTTTTACTTGCTACATATCTAAAAAACTGTTTAGGATTCTCTTTAGCCTGCATGGCCAATGTTCTTTCGTAATCCTTTTTTGCTTTTCTTACCACACTCGTCACCCTTCTGGCCTGCACTTTATACCGTTCATGTGCCTGCCGGTCACCCTTCTCCTTAAATTCCCTCCATAGTTGTTTCTTTTTTTGCAACTCAAGCTTAATGGTGTTATTCATCCATTTTCAAAGGATAGATGCCACTACTGCACCTTGCTACAAACTGTCAAAAGCTGGCTAACTCTCTGACCCACCCTCCTCACTGGACTTACTACATCCTATATAAAAAAAAGTACCCATTTTAAAACCCTAATAGAAAATCTAACTTTAAATAACACAGACACATTGGTAAGCTTTGACATCTCCTCACTGTTTACCGATATTCCCCTAATTGACACCTTAACACTCTTAAATAACGTTTTTCCTTCTGATATCTTAGAGCTCTTTTCCTTTGCCATCAATTCTGGTTATTTTTCTTGGAAGAACAAAATCTACAAACAGATAGAGGGAACTGCCATGGGTGCCCTCTCACCCCCCCCCCTCTGGCTAATTTTTACATGAAAAATTTTGAAAAAGAACGTTGAGAGTTTATTTTTCACTTGGTTAGACTATAATAAGTTTAGTTTAATCCTTTATCCAAGTGTGAGCAAACAAAGTTTGCGCCTGAAAGTATCTTCAGGACTGGGGTAAGGTAGTGCAACACCAGGCAACTCGTTGCAAAGGTGGAGAAAGCTCTCATTACTCCTATCTCAGTATCTCCCATAATGCAAAGCACATCTCCTTGCAGATATGTGTAATGCAATGCATTAAGGCAAGGGCCACTATCCATACTGGTTTCGACCTTTATTGAGGTCTCGTCAGTGGGAGCCAGGCCCAGTAGTGGAGATACAAAGGCAGAAGCAATGAGAGGTCATCCTAAGGTGTTGCACTACCTTACCCCAGTCCTGAAGATACTTTCAGGCGCAAACTTTGTTTGCTCACACATGGATAAAGGATTAAACTAAACTTATTATTTGAAAAAGAACCATAGACTCTTCCTCTCTAAAACCTTCTATCTGGCTAAGATATGTAGATGATGTGTTCTCTGTTTGTCCTCATGGCCCAGACACATTAGACTCCTTCCTCAGTCACCTCAATAGTCTACATCCAAGAATCCAGTTTACGATGAAAAAGGAAAATAACAATAGTTTACCCTTCCTAGAACCTTAGTAACACGCCTTCCTAATGGTAATCTTTCTTTCTCTGTATATAGAAAACCTACTCATACAGGCAGATACATTCACAAACTCTCCCACCACCACCCCTCTCAGCAATATGGCATTATTAAAACTCTAACCAATAGCGCCCACAATCTTTGTTCCAGTAAAACTGCCCTTTCAACCGAACTCAAACACATACACAACACCTTCCTTTCCAATGGCTACAGTGACTACAGAATCAAAAAAAATAATCAAGTCCTTCCCCATTCCCTGACCATCTCTTCAGAAATGCCATCACCATACCTTACATCCGTGGCACATTAGAAAAAATAGCCAGATGTTTAAAAAAGTACAATCTCCATACAGCTTTTAAACCCCACCGTAAACTTGTTACCCTTATCTGTCCACCAAAGATCAGCTCCCTCCTTTCTCAGTGCCTGCAGTATATAGAGTACCTTGTTCTTGTAAACTGGCTTACTTTGGACAGACAGGCAGATCAGCAACCATCCGGTTACAAAAACACAAGTCATACATCTGCAATCACAATTATGGTCAATCTGGCCTTGCACACCATGTTTTGGATATAACTTACAGGATCTCCTGAAAAAAAAAAAAAAACACCATGCTCCACTAGTAAATTCATAAAAGAAAGACTGTTCTTTGAATCTGCATCTGCACTCAGGAATCAACCTAATTTAAACAAATATGATTGCATAAAACTTTCCAAAATTTGGGAAACATTAATATGAAGTCCTATATAGGTGGTATGCCCCATAGAGGGCACACCACCTATATAGGACTTTAGTTTCACTCACTGTTGTATTATATTTGTGTGTGTTGTTACAAAACGTTTTTTGTAATCCCTAAAGATGTCTCTGTGACTGAGACGAAATATTGGAAGCATTAAAATTAGTTTTAATCCTTTCTCAGTGCTGATAATATTCTATTAAACCTCCAACACGGGACATTATATTAAGCAATGCTTAGTCTTTATTTGAGTTGTAAGTCAGCAATTAGAACTGAAGGAAGTACAAGAAGATGGTTTGATGTTAAATCTGGTGTCAGACAAAGATGCACATTATACTCTCTGTTATTCATTATCTATATGGATCAAGTAATGAAGGAAAGCAGTATTAAACCTGATATCAAAGTCAGAGATGTTAATGTCAGCTCTTTACTTTATGCTGATGACTTTTGTACTTTTAAATAAATCCAGTACAAGTCTGCAAGTGTTGTAATAAATTTGGTATGGAAATCAGCAATAACAAGACAAAAACAATGAAAATAGGCAGAAACATTAAAATCATCGCATCGTGAATAAGGAACAAGTAAAATATTTCAGCTACTTAAGGCACAATTTTTAGTGAAGATGGGAATTAAATATGGAAACAGACAACAGCATCAACAAAGCCCACCATGGTAGGAAGTCAACTGAATAAATTTATATGGAATAAGAGAGAAAGTAGTCAAAACACTAAATTGGCTGTGTACAAGACAGTGTTCAAATCAGTTTTAACTTATGGATCTGAGAGCTGGGTCAAAAGTAAAATACTTGACCAAAGAATAGAGACTGCAGATATGCGAGTCCTGAGAAAGATTAGGGCATGGATGGCATCAATGGCAATATCATATTAAAAATGAGGATATTAGGAAAGAACTTGACATTGTCAGCATTCAAGAGTGCATTAGCAGAGGTAATCTCAGGTGATATGGTCACTTAAACAAAATGGGCAAGGAAAGATTAGCAAAACAAGTGTTCTCTGTCAAGTTGGCAGGAAAATGACCTAGAGGAAGATCAAGATATAGGTGGACTGATACAGTAAAAAGTGCCTTAGAAGACAGAACTATATGGTCTGAGAATGTTGGAGTGTTGATGGATAACAGATTGATTTGGAGGAAAATTGTTAGTAAGAAGTTAGTTATGATGTAAGTTTTTCATGTAGCACTGTCATAATATCCTGTATACCAGTTGGTGGTACATGTTATGAATTTGATGATATTGATGATGAAGAAAATATCTTGATATATGCTGGCTCACAATAAGTGCAGTTCTTGAGTTTGGAAAACATTACTGTTATGAACTGTTTTAATAACAACTGCAATATTTTATATAATGCTTTATTAACATAATTTTTTCTTTGTGGAAACAAAGAAAAGTGAATGCAGGTATAATGATAAATCAAATTTCATGACAGAGTATTGTACTGTAAATAAATGGAGGCAGGGAAAGAAGTGAAATGCATTTAATTATCCCAATTTCTTTCCTTTGTGTTTGCATGTGTGTGTGTGTGTGTGTGTGTAGAAAGTTTTTTACTCTGGGTATATATATTAAAGTGTTAGCAAAGTTTTCACATGAAGTTTCTTCATGCCTAGGCTACTTGTGTATAAAAACTAATGACTTCATATTAATTGCCATTTAGTCCAGTTGTGAAGAAGCTTGACATGCAAACTTTGTTTGCTTACACTTGAATAAGTGACTAAACAAGACTTTTTAACTGAATTTATAACCAATTAAGAAAACTTTCTACAAGTTGCTCTAATCTGCAGTATTTGAATAATAACTTGTTACACTTTTTGAGTTTAGTAAGTTCCTTCAGAAAAATCTTGGAAATCACTCACAGTTTTTGGAGAGGTACCCAAATTTTAACAGTACTTCAGTAAATGTGAAAACCAGTCTGGGTAGTGGTTCTTCCCATAATGCATAGTATTATACACATCCAAAAGGACGTGTGCTTTGCATTATGGAATACCAAGGTGGAGTCATTAGCTTCTATATACAAGTAGTCTAGTTGTGAAGAAACTTCACATGCAAATTTCATTTGCTTGGATAAAGGATTAAACAAGAAGAATATTTTTTGCCATTTTTAATTTAAGTAATGGTGCCAGATGCTTCACAGACAGTCTGGTTGATTCAGCAGGCAGCAATAAACCAAATCTTCCCCTCCACCCCATCAGGAATCTTGCTCCCCCCCCCCCCAGTAAAGTGGTGGAACAATGTTTAAGCACACCATTTTCAGTAGAAATTATGAAGGCAAAGAGAACTCAGAGCTACTATTCGATGATGAAAGATAGGTCATCTTGTTTATCTTGCAAAATTTTTTTACTGTATGTTTCTGTATACAGCAGGCATGATGTAGCATTTATCATGATGCCTCCATGGAGCCCAAGGACTCATAACAGGGCACTAGATGTACATCACACACAACCAACCATCTGAATTACATAATTCAACTTCCACATTATGCCATCTTCCACTCACACTATGTCATCTATTAATTGCATGTGTTTGCAGGCTGATTTGCCTGTTTGTGAGATGAAAAACCCAATGTAACTGGACATTATATTATGCAGTACTAAATGTATATTTGATTTGTAAATCAGCAGTTAGAATTGAAGGAGATGCAGGAGGATGGTTTGATGTTAAATCAGTAGAGATAATGTACAAGGGTGTATATTATCTCTACTGTGATTCACATCTATGTGGATCACATCATGAAAGGAAGTGGTATTAAACCTGATATCAAAATTGGATATTTTAATCTCAGCTCTTTACTTTATACAGATAGTGTTATACTTCTGAATAAATCCAGTAAAAGTCTGGAGGATTTCCATACTAAATTGAAGAACTGCAGTGATAAATTTGATATGAAAATCAGCAATAAAGAGACCAAAGTGAAAATAATCAGAAACATTGCAACATCAACTGCATTTTGAATGGTGAACCTATTGAAAAAAGTAAAATATTGCAGTTATGCACAATTTTTAGTGAAGAAACAAATTAAATATAGAAATTTAAGACATCAGGATTAGCAAAACTGGTACACAAGAACTCAAATGAATAAATTTATGGAAAATAAGAGAAATTAGTTTTAAAAAAAAAAAAAACTATCTATCTGCAAGATTGTGTTGTATTCAAACCAATTTTAACTTATAGTTTTGAGAGCTGGGTTAGAAATAAAATACAGGTAACCCTTGTTCAACGCAGTTTCAATAAAAACATGGTCTACAAATTGTAATAATCTTTATCTTTTCGTATGTTTTTCACCGTGCGACTTAAAAATCAAATTTTATCTTTGTTAAATTTGTGTCTGCCCGCATGTAGTTATAAATAGCGAATTTATATTAGGGGAAATATAAATTCGCTATATTATAGTGAATATTGTTGAAAATTGTCTTCGTTTTCTGCCAGGAAAGCACATTAAAATTCATAAGTGATTTAATCTCAAGCTGAGCACTTTACTTTCTGATGAGTTACATGCATAATTAATATGCAATGCTTTTTTATGTAAAGAAATTATTTTTATAGTAATGGCCACAAACTCCAATGAAAGGCAAAAACCAACATGGAAAAGAAAATTCATTTCTCTCAAAGAAAAAATTAAAATCATGGATCGGATGAAAAATGGAGAAAAACCAAGAGCTGTTGCAGAGACTTTGAATTTAAATGAATCAACAGTTCGAACAATCAAAGAAAATGAACACAAAATCCGAGAACATAAGTGCAAAGCACGTTGTTCGTGTACGCAATATTCTAATAGAAAAAAATGGAGAAATATCTAATGATTTGGATAGAAGATTGCACTCAAAAGAAAATTCCTTTAGATGGAAATCTTATTAAACAAAAAGCTCTCAAAGTTTATAAACATTTATAGTTCAGGCCAGGTGTTCAATGTAGATGAATCTGGGTTATATTGGAAAAAAATGCAAAAATGCACCTGTATTTCGAAAAATGAAAGATCATCACTTTCTGGATTCAAAGTTTCCAAAGATAGAATTACTCTTAAGTTTATGTACAATATGTAATTTTTATGATTTTATAATATGCATTTGTTTCATAGTTATGTCTTCTTAACTTTTACATGAATTACCTGAATTATAAAAAATATTTTTTCTTCGATATGTCGTTGTTTATATAATTTAAAAAAAAAAACGATTTCAGAACATAACTCTACTTTTTCTATGTGATCTGAGTCTCGCATAATGCGATTTATATAATGCGGCATTTCTATGGAACCTAACATCCATGTTATGCGAGGGTTACCAGTACACTTTATCAAAGAATAAAGACCACACATTTGAATTCTCCAGGAAAACGCGAATAGAAAAAACGAGACATGCGCAAAAGAGGGTGCCGGGCAAAAGGGTATGGTAGTGAAGATGGTGCCAAAGATAGTGGATATAAAAGGGGATTGCCCCTCTTATAAGAGGTCTTCCATCTTTTCGTCGGATTTGCTTTGGATTTTCTTGAGGAGTTGGGGTGAGTTTGAGTTCGGGATCTCATCGATGGCGTGTAGTTATTCACGGCCATCGTTTCGAGATGTTGTACAGAATTAATCGTGGAGGAGATAATCGGCAGCATTCCGAGCAAGCTTGAAGGAACTGACTGCCATATACGTTCACGTGGGTTGATCTGAGCCATGCTCTTCCTGGTCGATGATGAAAAAGAAAGGAGAACAATGAAGTCCAAGCCTAGCCTGTGACAAAATCATCTAGAAGAAGAAGATTGGACACTCCTTGGGACGAAGTAAGGATATGGTGACAGAATGAATATACTTCCAGAAATATGATAATATAAAACCTTTTGTAATTCTTTGTTAAGAAAGAGAGGAATATTGTGATATAGAAGAAAAGAGATGTTATGTTTCAGAACTCTATACTTGCAGGGAAAAGGACTATAGTGAATATTAGATAGCAGTGTCTTAAGTCTTAGGGCTGTTTCTCAAGTAATTATTTGAATGAATTGTGGTTTGAATTGTTGTGAATAATGATCTATAAAGTTACCGATGTGATTGAATTAGACTAGTAAGGATATTTAGAAGATGCTAACAAAATTTTGTGCTGTGAAATTAACCTATGCTTGGATATGCTGTGTGAATTACTGTTGCTATGTTTAACTTTATAACTTAGGATACCTCTATTCCAATTGAGTATGTTCTTGTAAATGTGTAATCTTAGGAATTTAATAAATACATTTTGATTATCTTAACCTGGTTTGTGCCTTGAATTGAATCCAATGCACCGCTTGCTAATATCTGAATCTGAGCAGGAAAGAATTATATGACAGAGACCATGACTGCAAACTAAAGTATTTTAAGAGAGATATATAAAAGTGAGATAAAGAGTAATTAATAGATTGATTTACTTAGTATATTTTCTGAGAGTTACTCCTTGGTTAAGAAGAATTTCTAACCTAGGGATCTGGCTGACGCAGCTTAATGAAATAAATATTGCCAGAACTTGATTAGGAGGTAATTCCAGACCGTTATTGCTGAGGATCGGACTCTATTCAGAAGTCTACCCTTTGTTAATGTATTTAATATACTTAATCATTCTAAGAATTGGGCAGTTGTGTGGATAGATTTAACTGTAGATAAGAGAGTACAGAGTTCCGATAGTCTCGTGTGTATAAACCATAGAAATATATAGTTAAAGTATAGTTTGCCCACTGTTTGTAGATCCCTGCTTCGTGTCTTTCCAAGAATAGTCGATTCATGCTGAAGGGGAGAAAGAAATGAAGGACTTCTGAATTGGTCGCCAACACGCGAAATCACGTGCTTTATAGGTAAAATTTTCCAACTGTTATACAAGCAACATAGTTAACTATGATAATCATAAAAGAGAAGTTAATTTTCCAACCGGTAATAATAAACAACTCATCCCACTATACGGACTGATTACCCTATTGTCAGAATGGATTCTCCTTTTTCTGAGATGCGCAGAAGTGTCGAAGGATCTCTAATCGGTGGGCAAACTATAATAACACTACACAGTGACAATCTAAGATAAGTGATATAAGTAGGAGAACACAATAAAGTATAAATTATTATATTGTCACCACATAACAGTAGCGTATTAAAAATAAGGATATTAGGAAAGCACTTGACATTGTTAGCATTCAGGTATATAAATTGAAGATGCCAAGAAATTATATTCTCGATTTAATCCTTTATTCAAGTGTAAGCAAACCAAGTTTGCACATGAAGTCACTTCATGACTGGGCAACTCATATACAGAGGCTAATAACTTCACATCACTTGCCTTAGTATCCCATAATGCTATACATCATGGGAAGGGTCACTACCCAGACCAGTTTCGACCTTTGTTGAGGTCTCATCAGTGGAAGCCAGCCCCCAGAAGTGATGCCAAGGTTGAAGTAATGCAGAAGTCATATTTTAATGTAGAATTAGCCATAAAGTGTCACAACATAGTATATCCAAGTGGAAAAACTTTCAATGTCTATCTCTAATCCAGAGTATTTTGGTAATGAGGTGTGACACCTTTTGGCTACTTGTATATAGAAATATGATTTCTGCATTACTTCAACCTTAGTATTACTTCTGGGCCTGGCTCCCACTGATGAGACCTCAACAAATGTTGAAACTAGTCTGGGTATGACCCTTCCCATGATATATAGCATTATTTATGTTCCTAAGGATATGTACTTTGCATTATGAGATACTAAGGCGAGTGATTTCAAGTCATTAACCTCTATATATAAGTTGCCCAGTCGTGAAGTTACTTCATGTGCAAACTTGGATAATGGATTAAACCAAGAATATAATTTCTTCTTCTTCTTCTTCCCTTCACGTATTAGGCCTCGTGGCCTGTCACAGGGCTATCCTTAGCCCTTCTAAGCCGCACCCATCCCGAGGATAAGGTGGCTAGCCCTATGTCTGTAGATTTGTGTGTTCACGGGGCCAATTTGCCTGCTTGCACGAGGAAAAACCCCAGATAAACTGGGGAGAAAAACCCTGCAGTCCATGTCCAACATCTTCATGTCGGCGACGGGGATCGAGTCCAGGACACTTCTTCCTCAGACATATGGATGCAAAGCATATAGCCACTCGGCTAACCGCTGGACAATATAATTTCTTGGCCTCTTTAATTTATAATTTAGCCAATGGGAAAACTTTCAGGAATGTGTTAACAGAGCTAATCTCAGGTGGCATGATCACTTAACCAAAAGGAGAGAAGAAAAGTTAGCAAAACTTTTGGTAGTATGACAGGAAAAAGACCCAGAGGAAGACCAAGTAGATTGATACAATAAAAAGTGCCTTAGAAGAGAGAGAGAAATATAATATTTGAGTCTTGACAGATAAGATTGGAAGAAAATTGTTGATAGGAAATTGGTAATGATGTAACTTTTTTTTTCATGCAGTACTATCATAATATCCTGAGTCCCCTCCATGTGGGGCACCTGTTCGTGGTGGAGGGGTCCTCCCAGTGATGGTACTGGCCCTTTCCATTCTTCCTCTTTTTCTTTGCTTTTCTTCCCATATTCTTTTCTCTACTTCTCCTGAGTCTTTTTCACTATCCTTTTTTCCAGACTGACATAACTGGGAATCCAACACCCTGCTGCCATGTGGTGCGATCCGTAGACATCTGGAAAGCAGGATCCTGATAGTCTTGCACTACTTTGGCCCCTGCTTCAGAAATACGGGCAGTCCTGGATGGCCCAGCCATGATCAATCAGCTAGTGAGCTTGCCTGCAAGGGTCAACAGTGTTGCAGAAAGTCTCTCACCCTATGGTCCGGGGTCGGGATCCTAGGCTTGCAGTAGTGCCCGTATAGCATCGTAGGTAGCCCTGGCATTCCACTCCAGCACAGTCATTGCTTGCCAGGTAGTGGGCGTCCATGTGTGGTTCCATGGTAGGTGGTAGGATAAAGAGTAATTACTAATTAATAATTTTCTGGTGTCAAAAACTCCTTGAGCATGAATCCTTCATCCTCAAATGTTTCAGGGGGCCTAACAAAGTCCCAACCAAGTACTGATACCATAGATACAGCATAACAGAAGTAAGAAACAAAAGATATGAAATGTGCCAACATTTTTAATTATTCATGCAACAGGTGAAAAACCAATAGGGAAAATGTCACTCTTCTTTATTCAGAAGGGTTTAGAAGGACTGGCAGGATCTCCCAAAACTATTAAGAAATTTTGTTCTGGTGATGTCCTTGTGGAAACATTATGTCAGCAACATTCCGAGAAACTGCTGAGAACAACAACTATGGGTGAAATAGAAATTATAGTACACCTCATAAAACATTCAACTCCTGTAGAGGAGTGATATCAGAATGGGATCATCTTGATTTTCCTGATGAGGAGATATGTTCAGAAGGAGTGACGGGCATGAGGCGCATCCTGATACATAGGGATGGTGGCCTGGTTCCAACCAAGAACATCATCCTTACTTTTGATGCACCTAAGCCTCCAACATCTGTAAAAGCAGGGTATCTCAGCTGCCCTGTTAGAATGTACATCCCTGAGATGCTTTAAATGTCAGAGAAACAGACTTTCCCAAACTGCCTGTCATGATTCTACTATCTGTGCCCGATGCGTTAGTAAAGAGCATGATAACAAATCTTGCTGAACAAAAAAAGCTAAATGTGTCAATTGTCAGGGAGATCATCCAGCTTACTCTTGTGCATAGCAAAAATGGAAAGATAAAAAAGAAATACAAAAAATGAAAACAGAGCAAAACATAACATAACAGGATGCAAAAAAGAAAGCTAGCCATTATCACATCTGCTCTGAGATCCTCTTATGCTGAGAAGATGACAATTAAGAAAGTGCCAACAGCAACTCAAACTTTGTCTGTTTCCACCATCTGATAATTTTACCATACCTGCACCTTATGATCGCAAGTACTTTTCTGCTGAGTGCATCAATCACATGACCTATGGCCTTACTCCAGAGACAACTCCAAAAATGTTCCTACTTAATGAAACCCACTTGTCAAAAAAATTATGGCCAAGATATCACTTAAAGATAAACCACCAGATACTCCCACAGAAAAAACGGCCACTTCGGTACCCAGTGAAAGTAAACTAAACTTACCAATTGACCCTAACACATCAGATGTATTGCATACTCTACCAGAAGAAGAGATGGACAGTGGCCATCTATACTTCCCCAAAACAAACATCATCATATTCCTGCCATGTACCCTCAAGGGATGTACATGATATGATAGTACTACATGAAAAATTTACATCATTACTAACTTCCGATATACAATTTTCCTCCAAATCAGTCTGTTACCTGTCAAGACTCCAACATTATCAGATATTATATTTCTATCTTCTAAGGCACTTTTTACCATATCGATCCACCTATATCTTGGTTTTCCTCTGGGTCTTTTTCCTGCCAACCTGGCAGAGAACACTTGTTTTGCTAATCTATACTCTCCCATTCTGTTTAAGTGACCATACCGCCTGAGATTAGCTTTGCTAAAGCATTCCTGAATTTTGTTGACAATGTCCAGTTCTTTTCTAATATCCTCGTTTTTAATATGATATTGCCAATGATGCCATGTGTTCATACCCCTAATCTTTCTCAGGACTCGCATATCTGTGGTCTCTAGTCTTTGGTCAAGTGTTTTACTTCTGAGCCATCGCTCAGATCCATAAGTTAAAATTGATTTGAACACTGTCTTGTATACAGCTAATTTAGTGTTCCGACTAATTTCTCTCGTATTCCATATAAATTTATTGAATTGACTTCTTACCATACCAGCTTCGATGATTCTGTTGTAATGTAGAGTAGCTGAAATGTTTTACTTGTTCCACAGGTTCTCGATTCACAACACAGTTGATATTTTCAATGCTTCTGCCTATTTTAATTGTCTTTGTCTTGTTATTGCACACACCATATCTATTACAACAGTTATTCAAATTAGTCAGGGAATCTTGCAGACTTGTAGCAGATTTATTTAGAAGTATAACATAGTCCGCATAAAACAAAGAACTGACATTAACATCTCCAATTCTGATATCATGTTTAATACCACTTTCCTTCATAATGTGATCCATATAGATAATAAATAACAAAGGGGATAATGAGCATCCTTGTCTGACACCAGATTTAACATTAAACCATCTTCCTGTACTTCCTTCAATTTTAACTGCTGACTTACAACTCAAATACAGACTAAGTATTGCTTGATATAATGCCCCATTGGCACCATATAACTGTAGCGTATTGAATAGCTTCTCTCTTGACACCTTGTCATATGCCTTTTCGAGATCGACAAAACTTAAATACAGATCTTTATTATGTTCCCATGATTTCTCCGCTATTTATCGTAAAGTGAAGATCTGATCCTGACAGCCTCTATTTCACCTGAATCCAGCTTGTTCTTCACCAAGCTTTTCTTCCACAATTCTTCTCAACTGTTTTTTTTGTATACTTGCATATATCTTAACAGGAACACTCAGTAAGGATATACCTTTGTAATTCTCACATTTAGTTTTATTTCCCTTTTTATTGGGTACTATGAGAGCTCTACTCCAATCATCAGGAAATCGTCCCTCTGTCCAGGCATTCTGAACTGTGCAGTGCAGACACTGTAAAGACTTTCATACCACCATACTTCAGCATTTCTGGTTGAATATCATCTACTCCTGCTGCCTTTTCACATTTCAAGTCTTTGATGGCTTTTTCTACTTCAAGTATGGATATGTATTCCTGACTGCATGCCTGGTATGTATTTTTTATCACTGTGCTGTCATCACTGCTTGTTTCATTTAGCAGATTTTCATAGTAATTACCATACTTCAAGGATATCTTTTTCTCCCGTTTTCATGTCACCTTTATCATCTCTAACTCCTTTTACAGCAGTCTTTCCTCCATTCCTAAGCTTCTTCAACAACCTCCAGAATATTTTGCCACCTTCTTGATATTTATTTTCTATATTCTTGCCAAAGTCCTCCCATGACTTTTGTTTAGCTAGTTTTACACACTGTTTAGCTTTCTTACATTTGTCTGTGTATTCTCTAAGAGCACAAGCTGACTTATTTGCCAGGAACTTTTGATATGCTTTCTTCTTTTCCTTCAGTGCCTCTTTAACTTCCTGTGTCCACCATGGAGTTCTAATTTTTCTATCCTTGTAGACAACTTCACCACATGCCTCTTTAGCTGAATCAATTAGGGTTTTCTTCAAGGCTTGCCACTGAATGTCCAAGGTTTGGTTCCTGTTCTCAAACTCTTTCATTTTTTCTTCAATAATTTTTGTGTATTTTAGTCTACAGTTCACATCTGAGAACTGCTCAACTTTTATTCGCTTTAAAACTTTCTTACATGTTATTCTTTTCAATATGAAATTCAATTTTATCCTGCTCCAGACTAAATAGTGATCACTTCCAATTTCAAATCCTCTGTACACTCTGGTGTCCTGCACCAGGGAGAAAACATCACTATCAACAATAACATAGTCAATGAAACTTTTCTTATTCCTTTCCTCTTCTCCACATGTGAGTTTGTGCACATTTTTATGTTGGAACATGGTGTTAGTAATAACCAATCCCTGTCCTGAGCAGAAATCCAACAGATATTTGCCATTATTATTAGCTTTGCTCTTTTCTCCAAATTTTCCCAAAATCGTTTTATATGTCTGACAATCATTTCCTACTCTGCTATTTAGATCCCCAACAAAGACCAACTTTTCCTTTTTCATTCTGTCAGTTGCTTTTTCTAAAGCCTCAAAAAAAATTCCTCCATTTCTACCTTAGTAGAACCTTCTGTGGGACCATAGGCACAAATAAGTCTCATTGTCCAGTTCCCCATTCTCATATCTGCACACATTACTCTACTTGAGACTGCCTGCCATTCAAGAAGATTAGCCTCGTATTTTGTGGTGAATAATATAGCTGTTCCTTCTTTTCCTTGATTGTCATTGACTGAATATAACATTTTGTATTTATTGCTCAGAAATATCTCACCAGTTTTCTCTTTTTTGTTTCAGTCACCCCTATTATGTCGATCTGGTACTTATCTAATTCCTCAGCTAGCGCCATTTCTTTGCCATTCAGGCTTCTTAATGTTGATAGTACCGATCTTTAACTCTAGTGATATTGAGTTGGGGTGTGTTTTCAGATTTGTTCCGGTAGCTGACTTTTCACTGTTCACCCTGGTTCCCTGGTGAAAACAATGGGGGATCTTGTTTAACTGGGCGATGCCCCAGCCAGCATGAAATTTTGTCATGTTGTACCATCATTTTGTATTTTGGTTTAACCTATAGGAATACAATTTGGTCAGCTAAATCCCAGTATCCCGCCCATGCTGGATACTGAACGAATGTTCAGTATCCAGCATAGATACCCAACAGGGTGCACCACGAGAAGGTGAGGATTGGACATTAGGTCAGAAGCCCTGGTCGGTTCTCTGTATTCCTTTAAAGGCTATGTGGAGGTCTCCTCTCAGTTATATAGCTTTGACCCTGCCACTGTCTAATAACTCACTAGTGGTGAGTGAATTTCTGGAGCCCTGGTATCCTGTACACTCCCTGAGGATACATGTAAGGAATTTGATGATAGTTTCATAAATCATCAGACATATATCATCGGGATAAGTCTTTATTAACTGATTAGAAAAAACTTTAAAATTAAAAAAAAAAAAGAGAGAGAGATCTATAAGCAAACTGTGAAGTTACAGCCATGGGAGAACCCTGTATCCTCTTTCATCCTCCTTTAGAGGTAACAGGTTTCCCCATCCTATAAACTCAGGTTTTTCATCTCATAAAACAGAAAATTGGCTAATGTATTTCACTCTCAATGCATAGTTCAGTTAACATTGCCATTATTGAATTGGGAAATGACCACATTATCCTGCTAAAGGAAGACTTTATTTAAAGCTTTTTCACTTGGTTGTACAATAAATTAAATATGCCAAGAAATTATATTCTTGATTTAATTCTTTATTATTATGATTATTTTTTGACACCTCCAGGGAGTCTATCTAAAGACTAATCGATGGAGGCACTTGCTGTACAACTCTGTCTCCACCACTCAATCCACCAACTGACCTCAATTCCATCAACACCCTCTACCGCCGACCACCACCACTAGTTTTTCCACAGACAATTACAAACATCCATGCCCACGCAGGATTCGAACCCACAGGCTCTTTGCTGGTGAGTGGATATGCTAACCACTCGGCCAGCCAGGCTAGGTGGTTAGTGTATCAAAGTGTAAGTAAAGTTGCATGAAGTGTCTCCACAACTGGGCTGCTTGTATATAGAGGCTAATGACTTCACTTCAGTTGCCTTAGTATCCCATGATGCAAAGCACCCCCCTTTGGACATGTGTAATGCTCTGCATTATAGGAAGGGTCATAACCCAGATCCAGAAAAGATACCATGGTTGAAGTAATGCGAAAGTTATATATTTCCCATTTACAAGTAGTGTAAAGATGCCACCATATTAAAAGTACTCTGGATCAGAGATAGATATTGAATTTTTTTTCACTTGATATATATAATACATAAGGAGGAGATGGGGGTGCTTGATGTGAAGTCATTACCCTCTATATACAATTAGCCCAGTTGTGAAGATACTTCACATGCAAACCAAGATTGTAATTTCATGGTATCTTTAATTTAAAGGAAGACTGTATATTTGTGTTGTGGGTTTGGCATATTTTAGTAAAGAGTCAAGTATATGCTCTGTTATATGCATGTAGATAGGTGTCAGATTTCAGGAACAAAGTAATATTAATTTTTCATATGCATCATTGCTAGACATTGCTACATGGGAGAAATACTTAAACATATTGGATGCACCTTAAGAACTAAGGTTCTTAGTTCTTAAGGTGCATCAAATTTTGAACATTGAAGCTTTTTAGTTATCTGTTCTCTTTGAAATGAATTTTGGCTTGAATCTACTAAAAGAGCAGTTTTGTTTTAATATATACAGGGTGTTCGGGATAAATTTGACAGTTTCGTAAGGAAAAAGAAAATCTTCTTTGTATCTATTAAATTTAATGAATTGACAAAAAAACATTACAGGCAGAGTTAATTACAATACTATCAACAAGATTTACTCAAAATAACCACCATTAGCATCGATCACAGCTTCAATTCTGCTTCGGAACCTCGAACAAGCTGATGCTACAGTCTCCCTGGGAAGGGCCGCAAAAACTGTTTTAATTTTATCCATTAACTGGGCTTTTGTATTACTGGAAGTGCGATTGGTGTCTTTTTCAACTGCGCCCCATACAAAATAATCCATGGGGTTAAGGTCTGGGGAGTTTGGAGGCCAAACATTTGGACTGGTGAAGTCGTAGAAATTTTCAGACAACCATTTTTGACTTTTCCCAGAGGTGTGGCAAGGGGCCGAATCCTGCTGCCATACATACGGCCTACCATTGGCTACCCTTGTTATCCAGGGCTTGACTACAGTTAGCAACTCCACGAACAAAGCCCGAATTCCAATGCCAGGGTTCTTCAACACCTGTTCCTGCAGATTTGCGAGGAATTCTGCTGTACGAACGCAATCAGATCGTCTGCTAGGGATCTTTCTTCTTGCTACATCCTCGTAGTCACCATTGCAAGTCTCTAGTTCATGCCTGATTGTTTTTACTGTATTCAGGGAGCATTGGGCAGCAGTCGTAATATCCTTATTTTGATGGCGGGCACGAATCATCATGATACAAGTTATTCTCTTCCATGATTCAGGTGGGTTCCAGCTATCCATCCTTTCTGACATCTTGTATATGAATGAAGAAGGGTCCAAACTTTTAAATGAAGAGAAGTGTGTGTTAATACATGTAACTTACGGAAAAATATAATTAATTATAAATATGTCAAATTTATCCCGAACACCCTGTATATATATATATATCATCATCATCATACATTTCAAGGATTTAGGCCTGGTATGGCCTGTTCCGGCCTTAGAAGTCATCGTTGAATCGTTTAAGAGGACGTCCTGGTTTTCTTTTTCCTAATGGCTTGTACTTTAAGGCTTGTTTTGGTAATCTTTCTGTTTTCATTCTTTGAACGTGTTCCATCCATTTATGTTTATATTTTTTAATTTTTTCAATTATTGGTTCTTGGTTTAATTCTTTCATAATATCTTCGTTTCTTTTGTGATCAAATAGGGTATACTTTGCAGTTTTTCTCATAAACTTCATTTCTGCTGTTGTTAATCTTTGTTTGTCTTTTTGTTTTATTGTCTAGATTTCGCTTCCATACATTAAGACCGGTAGGGCTAATGTATTGTATACTTTTAGCCTGGTTTGTTTTTGAACTAGGTTTGGTTTAAATATAGAGTTAATTACTCCTGTTATTTTTAAATATTTTGCAATTTTTATGTTTATATCTTTTTCATTTTCATAAGTGATCATACATCCTAGGTAGTTAAATGAATTCACCTGTTCTAAGATCTTGTTATCTAATACCATTTTAGTTCTTGCTGGATCTTGTCCTTTAAAGGCCAAGATCAGTTAGATTTAAATTTATATATAGATATATATATATATAAATTTAAATCTAAAATTTCAGTTTAGAAATAAACTTAATGAAAAAGTCTTATTTTGAGAAATTATGTCTTGTTTCAGTGTCATCATCTCATGGATAACGAGTTAGCTCACAGAATTCATAGATTGTTGGAGCATGAAAAGAACTATAAGTTGATAGGTGGTGCTTTTCAGGAATCTGTTTATTAGTATGTGTATTTATATCTGGTATTAGTTATTAAACATAACATTGTGCTTTTAATTTACAATTTTATAAAATTTAGGCTTTTTCTAAATAAATCATGAAAATTAAATTTCTGTGTGAAGTTTTGCTAATTATTATTATATTTCAGTACAAGAGTGGTTTCAAAAGTTTAATAAAAAATAAGTTAAACACATTTTTTTGGAAAAAAATCACCTTTATTTCTCAACATAGTCTCCATTGAGGTCTACATTTGATCCAGCGGAGTTTCCAATTTTTTCATCCCATCTAAAAAGTAGGATTTGTCAAATTGTGAAAAATAGTCATTGACAGCCTTGATGACATCCTCGTTTGAAGAAAGTTTTTTCCCACTAAGCCAAAATTTTAAGTTTGGGAACAAGAAGTTACCTGGGGTCCAGTCCAGAGAATACGGTGGATGTGGAACCAATTTTAACCTCAATTCATGCAATTTTGTCATTGCGATGGCCAATGTGTGGGACAGTGCGTTGTCTTGATGAAAGAGCACTTTTTTGTGTGCCAAACTTGGCTGTTTTTTCTTCAGTTCTTCTTTTAAACAGTCCAAAAATGATGCATAATAGACTCCTGTTATTGTCTTACCCTTTTCCAATCATGATAATTCTTTGGGAATCCCACAAAAAAAGTGGCCATCACCTTCCCATCTGACAAAACGGTCTTCTCTTTTTTCGGTGCTCTTTCACCGGGCATTGTCCACTGTTTTGACTGCTGCTTGGACTCAGGTGTGTGGTGGTGGATCCAAGTTTCATCTACAGCCACGAATCGATGCAAAAAATCCTGCAGATTGTGATTAAACATCACAAAACCCTGCATTGAAATGTCTTTTTGCATGCGTTTTTGATTGACAGTCAACAATCACACACACAGCTTTCTCTTGTGCAAGAGAAAGCTGTGTGCAGATCATGGATTTTGTCAGTCATTTCCTTTGTAGTGACCTCAGTTGGGTGTCCAGAATGCCCTTCATCTTCGATGGACTTACGACCACGTTTAAACTCATTTATCCAAAAATAAATAAATCTTTAATGTTGGTGCAAAGTTCCCATGAACTGCATCTAACTAAACTTTGATCTACACGACCGTCCACTTCTTCAAATAAAAGTGTTTTATTACTGCATGAAACTTGTTTTTCTCCATTTTTGTGAAAAATGCGAACATGGTCATTTTTAAATGTTTGCCAAACGAGAACTACATGTCGAACATGGCTAAAATTTGGCCAGGGATCATGAAAAAGATGATACATGCCGACACTGGTATGAATGAATTAATTGTGTCGCTGTCTATTGGAAGTTTACCAAACTTTTTAACAATCCTCGTATATGTATAAAATACATGAACATACTCTGAAATTTTATATAAGTCCTAGAAATATCTATCTCTAATTCAGAGTATTTTGATAATAAGGTGTGACATCCTTTGACTACTTGTATATGTGAGATATGTGACTTCTGCTTTACTTCAACTTGGGTCTGGGTAGTGGCTTTGCACTGTGACAATTAAAGCAATTCATATGATGTCATTAGCCTCTAATACAAGTAGCCTAGTTATGAAGTTACTTCACCTTCAAACATTATTTCCTTACACTTGGATAAAGGATTAAACCAAGAATATAATTTCTTGGCATCTTTAATTTATAAAAAAATATAGAAAGGCTCAATAGGACTTAAAGACTTCTTAAGAGCATTAATAGAAGAATGCTGATATAATTTGGACAGAAGGAGGATTTCACTTTTTCTGTGGAAGGAGGAATAATAGTAAAAAGAAGTTAATCCTAAAGTGATAGATGGATGTTGTGTTCAGTGACTGGTTGTGAGAGTGACTGGTTTTCAGAGATTGGAGCCTCAAGAAAAGCACCACCTGCAAGAATTCTTGTGACCCATCACTGAAGTACAGAGTGACTATATGATCACTGGAAGATAGTGTGAAGAAAAGTGTTCCAGCTCTTCTTCACATTATCTTATGTTTTTACAAGCTAAGGAAAAAAGTTGAGGAATGATGTGAGTCAGTTTAGTAGGGCAGCACCCATGAAAATACCTACAGAAAGGCCTGAAACAGACCACTGGCATAGTTTGGACTAGCAGTTAGCATATTTGATCTTTAACCAGCAGTGTCCAGGTTCAGATCACACCATGGGTATACACGTTTTGTGAATATCTTTAGGTGAGAGATCAATTTTATCATCCAGTGTGAGGCTCTTTGCTTATTGGAGACTTGAAGTAACTTGAAATAAGTTCCATGTTGGATCTCCAGAGTAAGGTTTCTGGACCATTAAAAAATATAAAAATGAATGAGGGGAAAAAATAATCTTTAACCCATTTACAGTACTAATAGGTTTATGAAAGCCTTTCGTGGGTGGAAAACCACGTAAAAACAAATTGAGTATATGAGAGAAAGGTCATTTATTAAGTGAATTTGCTTCTTCTAGATAGCACAGAACACTTTTAGAGGGGTGTTTGATGAATCACCCTAAATATGAAAACAGTATTCTAAGATTAGATGAATTTCTGGATTTATATAATGTTAGGTTGTACAAGTGAAGTTTTTTGAATCAAAGAGGTTGCAAGTGTTTGTCAGCCCATGAATATAAATCTCATCTTGACTAGAGATCTTAATATTATCAAGTCAATGCAGTTAGCCTAGTGGCTATGCACTTCACAACCATATGCCTGGGGAAGGAGTGGCCTAGGTTTGATTCCCGTCGATGACGTGAGGAGCTTTAGGATCTTTCTCAGCCATAGTCACGTTAGACAGTCTTGGGCATGGACAGCAGGTTCCCTCCTCTCCAGTTTATCTGTGGTTTTTCATCCCACAAGCAGGCAAACCGGAACACACAGGCTCCAGTCATAAATATAGTACTTAATACAATTAGGAGGGTTCATCCAGTTCTAAGGGACAGTCGAGGAATGGGGAGAACACCCCACACAAATAAAATAAATAAAAAATATTATCAAAATTTGGGGAAAGCGAGGCGAGATCTTTCTTATAAGATTTAAAACAAAACTGTTTTGATAGTTTTGTCTTATCACAACTGTAATTATGAGAGTAACAAGGAAGAACACTTGGAATGAGAACAGAGTGACAATATGGCAACCGTACAGCCACAAGAAGAACTGATACATGTTTGAAGAATGTTACTGCTTCAGATCTCTTGGTGGTTCACTATGATAGCAATAGAAAAGTCATCCAAAATTTAAAAACTGTATGCAATAATTTATATTGTTATTGTCATTTTATCCCATAAATACTTCATGGATTCTTTTAGGATCTTTCTTTGTTAATATTAACTTTTGTGATCTGTTAATTTCCCTTTGGATTCTGTGCACTGTTTCATTTAAAATAATCAACCAAACTTTTTTCCCCATTTTTTATGGGTGGATTTAGATAGTACATATGTGCTCGATAATATTCTAGTTATCATTAATATATAAGAAGTCTTCCCACAGCATCAGGCTACTATAGGCCTCCAGACTTTGTCATTGGGATTACTGTATGGTAAAAAGTAAATAAATTAATAAAAATAAATACTCATCTGTGAAATGAAAGTATATCATAGCAAATAAAAAATATTAAAGTGTCATTTCCAAACAACTTTCAATCCAGTGAAAGTTGTCTTCCTTCATTTCTTACAGATTAGTATTTAAAATCAAGGAAAAGAAGGAGTAGCCATAGTATTCAACACAAAATACGAGGCTAATCTTCTTGAATGGCAGTCAGTCTCAAGTAGAGTAATGTGGGCAAATATGAGAATGGGGAACTGGACAATGAGACTTATTTGTGCCTATGGTCCCACAGAAGGTTCTACTAAGGTAGAAGTGGAGGAATTTTTTGAGGCTTTAGAAAAAGCAACTGACACAATGAAAAAGGAAAAGTTGGTCCTTGTTGGGGATCTAAATAGTAGAGTAGGAAATGATTGTGAGACATACAAAAATATTTTGGGAAAATTTGGAGAAAAGAGCACAGCTAATAATAATGGCAAATATCTGTTGGATTTCTGCTCAGGACATGGACTGGTTATTACTAACACCATGTTCCAACATAAAAATGTGCACAAATTCACATGGAGAGAAGAGGCTAGGAATAAGAAAAGTCTCATTGACTATGTTATTGTTGATAGTGATGTTTTCTCCCTGGTGCAGGACACCAGAGTGTACAGAGGATTTGAAATTGGAAGTGATCACTATTTAGTCTTGAGCAGGATAAAATTGAATTTCATATGGAAAAGAATAACATATAAGAAAGTTTTAAAGCGAATAAAAGTTGAGCAGCTCTCAGATGTAAACTGTAGACTAAAATACAGAAATATTATTGAAAAGAAAATGAAAGAGTTTGAGAACAGGAATCAAACCTTGGAGATTCAGTGGCAAACTCTGAAGGAAACATTGATTGATTCTGCCAGAGAGGCATGTGGTGAGGTTGTGTGCAAAGATAAAAAAATCAGAACTCCCTGGTGGACACAGGAAGTTAAAGAGGCAGTGAAGGAAAAGAAGAAAGCATATCAAAAGTTCCTGGCAAATAAGTCAGCTTTTACTCTTACAGAATACAGAGACAAATGTAAGAAAGCTAAACAGTGTGTAAAACTAGCTAAACAAAAGTCATGGGAGGACTTTGGCAAGAATATAGAAAATAAATATCAAGAAGGTGGCAAAATATTCTGGCGGTTGTTGAAGAAGCTTAGGAATGGAGGAAAGAGTGCTGTAAAAGGAATTAGAGATGATAAAGGTGAAATGAAAACAGGAGAAAAAGATATCCTTGAAGTATGGAGTAATTACTTTGAAAAACTGCTAAATGAAACATGCAGTGATGACAGCACAGTGATAAAAAACACTGACCAGGCATGCAGTCAGGAATACATATCCATACTTGAAGTAGAAAAAGCCATCAAAGGCTTGAAATGTGGAAAGGCAGCAGGAGTAGATGATATTCGACCAGAAATGCTGAAGTATGGTGGTATAAGAGTCTTACAGTGGCTGCACTGCATAGTTCAGAAAGCCTGGACCGAGGGACGAATTCCCGATGATTGGAGTAGAGCTCTCATAGTACCCATATATAAAAAGGGAAATAAAACTGAATGTGAGAATTACAGAGGTATTTCCCTACTGAGTGTTCCTGGCAAGATCTATGCAAGTATACTTGAGAAACGGTTGAGAAGAATTGTGGAAGAAAAGCTTGGTGAAGAACAAGCTGGATTCAGGCCAAATAGAGGCTGTCAGGATCAGATCTTCACTTTACGACAAATAGTCGAGAAAGCATGGGAATATAACAAAGATCTGTATTTAAGTTTTGTCGATTTGGAAAAGGCATATGACAAGGTGCCAAGAGAGAAGCTATTCAATACGCTGCAGTTATATGGTGTCAATGGAGCATTATATCAAGCAATACTTAGTCTTTATTTGAGTTGTGAGTCAGCAGTTAGAATTGAAGGAAGTACAGGAAGATGGTTTAATGTTAAATCTGGTGTGAGACAAGGATGTACGTTATCCCCTCTGTTATTCATTATCTATATGGATCACATTATGAAGGAATGTGGTATTAAACCTGATATCAAAATTGGAGATGTTAATGTCAGCTCTTTGCTTTATGCGGATGATGTTATACTTCTAAATAAATCCACTACAAGTCTGCAAGATTCTCTGACTAAATTGAATAGCTGTTGTAATAGATATGGTATGAAGGTCAGCAATAAAAAGACAAAGACAATGAAAATAGGCAGAATCATTGAAAATGTCAACTGTGTTGTGAATGGAGAACCTGTGGAACAAGTAAAACATTTCAGCTACTTAGGCACAATTTTTACTGAAGATGGTAAACTAAATATAGAAATAGACAACAGAATCAGCAAAGCTGGTATCGTGGGAAGTCAATTGAATAAATTCATATGGAATAAGAAAGAAATTAGTCGGAACACTAAATTAGCTGTATACAAGACTGTGTTCAAACCAATTTTAACTTATGGATCTGAGAACTGGGTCAGAAGTAAAACACTTGACCAAAGACTAGAGACCGCAGATATGAGAGTCCTGAGAAAGATTAGAGGCGTGAACAGATGGCATCAGTGGCAATATCATATTAAAAATGAGTATATTAGGAAAGAACTTGACATTGTCAGCATCCAGGAATGCGTTAGCAGAGCTAATCTCAGATGGTATGGTCACTTAAATAGAATGGGAGAGGAAAGATTAGCAAAACAAGTGTTCTCTGCCAGGTTGGCAGGAAAACGACCCAGAGGAAGACCAAGATATAGGTGGATTGATACGGTACAAAGTGCCTTAGACGATAGAAATATAAGATCTGATAATGTTGGAGTCTTGACAAGTAACAGACTGATTTGGAGGAAAATTGTAGATAGGAAGTTAGTAATGATGTAATTTTTTCATGTAGTACTGTCATATCCTGTACACCCCTTGAGGGTACATGGCAGGAATTTGATGATGATGATGATGATAGTATTTAAAAAAATGAAATAAAATAACTTGCAGTTTATAAAACCTTTAGGATAACAGTGACTTTTTTTTAATATTTTTATAAGGAAGTGGTTAAGAAGATTCTTGTTTGGTTTTTTTATTGCTATTATAATTACATCAACATTTCCAAGGAGTCTAAAGACTCCATAGAAAGGCTCACACTAATCGTTATTGTAACAATTCCATCATACTTCTCCTTTGGCACAATTTGTGTCACTGGGACCAACAGTTACACTCGTTTAGTGGAGTAGCAGGGACTGCCAGAGTGCCACTCTCAGAGCAAAAACTATAATCCTTATACCCTTGCTAATCACATTCTTACAGAATTTCCAGAGTTGATCCCTTGTTCTTCCACCTACTGTATAATACCCATATATTTGTATCATATCCTCTCATCTCCATCTGTTACCTAAACTTTGTAACCCACAAATATTCAGTGTGTCCTCATAGGAAACACTCTAGTCACCATTTTGTACTTGCATTCTGAATTCTCTCTGTCTTTTTTCCACTCCCACATTCCCAAGAAATTCAGGCAATCAAATCTGTATACAGTACTCCAGATATGGTTGTCTCATAGCATTATAAAGATAGATAATAACTTCCTTATCTCTGCTTGTCAGTATTTCTTAATATCCAATTGATTCATTAGAGCAGTTTTGCCCACTTTTGCAGTATGTTTGTTACTCCTAAATTCCATTTCATCAGGTTCTTGCAGACCAGTTCCATCTAAGTTAATACACAGCCTGAGTTTACATCCATCCGAAAGTGCATAACTCTGGTGCATTGAATTGGCAACTATTGTCCTTGCCCGATCATCTTCATTAACTATTGCTCTCTCTTCAGTTTACTATCACCACTGGTTACATGCCTTCTCTTTGATTCACCTCCACTATATACTATCTGACATCTGTCCATCATCCATCCTCTTATTCATGGAGGTGAGTGATGATAATCCACCAGTTTTGCCTATGTCTGTTTGCTCTGACTTACCTAATAGGGTTACGTGCAGTATCCTGTATAGATAATTCCCCCCCCCCCCTCTCTCTCTCATATAACAGGGAAAAAATAATATTTTTGTATAATTAGTTCTTCCTCTTTAGCTTATGTAATTTACACAAAATGAATTTAAAAATATATGTTTACATTTATGTATTATGTATTTCAGGAGTATCTGGTTTTTAAAATGCAAATAGTTGTTTTGTTGTAAAATGAAATGCATAATTTTACTAGATTGAAATTTAAAGAAAAAAAAAATGAAATTAAGTATCCAAGGGTAAGTATAGAATGAAAAGGAGTGGTGTGTGTGGGGGGGCGGGTGCTGCCAACGTTTACAGAGAATAGAGAAGAAATAAGAAAACAATATCTTAATAAATATATAGATTTTGATATCCATTACAGATTATGTGGTTGAAGCTGGTTGTGTATTCCAATTGTATTTGTTTTTTGGGTTGCATGCCATTAGTTGTTCCACAATCTGGTGTGCACCAACCAACCATCTTGAAGACTGCTATTGAAGAAGTTAAGAGATTTTTCTCAGAAAATAAAATACCATCTAGATGTCACATCTAGATATGATATTATAATAAAAAATAAATAAATAAAGTAATAATTTAAAAAAATAAAAAAGATAATAAGTTAGTGCTTCACAGATAATATCCTCCTGTTTCTTTTCCTTCACCTCACGGAGAGGAAGTTGCTATTCCTGAGGAAGAGGGGGGGGGGGGAATCATTTATCATCTTCCAAGTTACATTCCACAGAGTGACTTTTGGCTACTTTGTAATAATTGAGAAAGTAAGCTTGAATGATCTAGTACAACGTTTCTCAACCTTTCTAAGCGCAAGGACCAGTAAAATGCCTAAAACAATTCTTCAGGCCACTAAGTTATGTAATTTAAAAAAAAAACCTATGTGGGGGATTACCAACATTTGGGGAAAACTGTGCCATTTATAACACAATAAATCTGAAAGCATGTTTTGAATACATATGGAAACATAATTAAATTGGAAGTAAACGATTAAAAGTGTATCATCATTGAAACAATTTATAATTTTTATTAAATAAATAAATAATATGATATAATTATGTTACCACTTCTTTTTAATGAGATGGTTGAGCTTCTCGGCCCTTGCAGAGTTACTGGATAGCTGACTCAATATTGGTCAACTTCAGTCGAAGTTCGGCACATGCACTAAGACGATTTCTGCATTTTGTTTTTATTTGAAAGAGCGATGAAAATCCTTTCTCACAAAGATAGGTTATAGAAAATTGCAAGGGCCAAGGTTCAATGCTGACAATTTTCAATGATTCTTCAGGTAATTCAGTAATTCACTTCTCACTAAAGGCGAGATCCAAAATCGAGTCAAACCAAGATCACAAAATTGCATTTTAAGCCCACTGTCACTTGAAAGCTCATTCTTTTTTCGCTAACGAAAGATCATTCCCGTGACTAATCCTGAAATGATTAGTCCCGAATCCACAGAAATTGCTGATAAAGTTATTCGGAAAATATGTTTCAAAATTCCGTTTCAGAGTTTTCAGGCTGTCACAAACCCTTTCCAGAAACTCAGAATCAACAAAATTATCATTTTCCACTAAAAAGGATTCCAATGTTGAAAAGGGGGAAAATTGTCTGTATTTTACATAACTAATCCATAACACCAGTTTTTTTCTCGAATGCCTTTATTTTGTCGTAGCTCTCAAGAACTGTTAAAGAATTTCCCTGAAGGGAGAGATTTAATTTCGAAAAAATGTCCAAAATATAGGATAGTGTTAATAACCATGCTTCGTCAACAAGGAGTGATGCAAAATCAGAATTACGTTCATTTACAAATAATAAAACTTCGTGCCTTAATTGAAATAACCTTGTTAATACTTTGCCCCTGGAATGCCAGCAAATTTCAGAATGAAGCAAAAGTTGTGTATATTCACTGCCCATTTCTTCGCAGAGTACTGAAAATAACCTGTTATTTAACGGTCGAGCTTTAATAAAATTAACTAGTTTGACAGCATTGTATAGCACAGTTTTAAATTCTGGTGGCATTCCTTTGGAGGCTAACGCTTCCCAGTGTATAAAACAATGCACCCAATTCATATCCGGAGCTACTTCTTTGACCTTAGAAACAACCCCACTATGCCTTCCTGTAAGAGCGCGAGCTCCCTCCGAACAGAAGCCTATACATTTTTCCCACTGGATCCCTTTGTGTATTATGTAATTATTGAGAGTGTGAAATATTTCTTCTCCAGTTCGGGATGACAAAGGTCTACAAAACAGAGTATCATCATGAATGTTGTTATCATGCATATATCTTACGTAGCATATTAACTGCGTATCATTTGTAAAATCAGTAGTCTCATCTATTTGTAACGCATAATAAGGGCTCTTCTTAACTGTTTCGATTAACTGGGATTCTACATCACTTGCTATATCATTAATTCTGCAACCGACAGTGTCATTGAAAGAGGAATCAAATCAACATCTTTTAGTAACTTGTTGCCAAACAGTTTTTACCACATCTTTTATAGCTGGAAGTAACAAATTTTTCCCGATAGAATGAGATTTCCCTGTTTTCACTATGTGCAAACTTGATAGATAGGATGCTTCCAGTTCCTTGCTATTAATCACTACAATAACGTATTAATATTTACCCATATACAGTACTAAAGTACTATAGGTTGACCAGCCAACCTCTCATATATGGCCCGAACATAAAAATATATATATATATATTGAACCCATGGCTGAAACCGTATCTTTCCCATGATTTCATGTCGCTGAAAAAATTCAATTGACTTTCACATCACAATATTTAGTTTCTAAATCTCGTCGGAGTTTCTCAGGTTTCATGCACTCATTTGACAACACTTTAACACACTGAGGTTTCTGTTCACTTTCATCTCCACACCAAGTAAACTTGAATTCCAAATATAAACTGTTATATTTCCTACTGTATTTTGTCTTTGAAATGTTTCTTCTACTTTAATAGTATCAGATTTACTCGCCATTTCGATACGTGTATCACAATTAGGATTAACATCACCTGTTTCATTTGCTTTTCAAAGTCATAGTTCTAAGCACTTTTCCATTACTGAAAAATATTTTCAAAAAATATAAAAATAAATGACACACTTTGTCCAAGTATCACTTAGCACATCTGAAGATATACTGAGCCTTGGTTGAAGGAAGAAAATCTTCAATAATAAAAATTAATAAACAACAAGCAATTGGTTGAAATGTGGATAACGCATGTTCACTTCAAATCTGACAAAACAGCAAGGGAAGCTAGAAGCAATAAAACCATATTGTTGTTCACTTTACCCCTCTTTTATTACTCATCATTCTGTCGCTACAATAATTTGTAGTGGCAGAATAAGGAGTAATAAAAGAGAGGTAAATGTTCATAGGATGAACATTTTGCTGCTATTTGTTGGTTTGTTTAAGTATCCATTTTATTTCAATATTTTTTATTTGTTCAATTTTAATTTGTTTTGTTTGAGTAATTAAAAAAAATATTTATTTAATTAATTTATGTCTGCCTGCGGACCACCTGTCCCATTGTCGCAGACCACAGGTTGAGAAACACTGATCTAGTATGTGAGCTGTTTGTAATAGTGCTTTTCAGTTGAAGGAGAGCTATCTAGTACAGAAGTAATATGGATTTTTCTCCCAAAAATTCAAATTTTTCATCCAACAATTAACAGATCCTCAATTAACAGATATAACACACTCACCTCATAGTTTTAATTGCTTCAGATGTAATTTCCAAACAATAATCCATACATAATCAAAGGGGGGAGGAATCTAGGAATGACTCCTTGTTCTGTCCCATCTAGGCTAGGTACTGAAAATTTTCCTCTGCATCAATCCTATAAAACTATATCCATCTCTTTTCTGCCATTTAACCAACTTTCCAACTCAAAACCCCCAATCTATTCTCACCATGAACATTCCACGATGATAATCCACAACTTCCTCATTCCTCATCATCCACACAGTAATCTAGATGTGGCCATATCGTAGCCTTATACAAAAAAAGAATGATAACTTGCTTATTTCTGCTTTTTAGCATGTTCTTCAATAACCAAGTCATCCTATGAGCTGCCATATGCCTTCTGAACTCATTACCATACCACCAATATTTGCAAACCCTAGTTTTCACCAGTTTCTTGGATTACGTTTCAATGTTATGCTGAGTATGTCAGGGTAGGTTATGCCTCAGTATAACCTACCCTGACAGAGTCATGCTGTCCCACATAGAGAATATATTCTTATCTGCCCATTTCCTGAATTATGTCTTTGACCAACTTCCAATACTCCCCTCCCCCCCTCAAGATTTTATTGCATGGCACTGATTTGTTCATAATTTGCTACATCTGTCTTGAAGTCTCCTTTATGCGCATTCATGAGCATTCCACGATGATAATCCACAACTTCCTCATTCCTCATCATCCACACAGTAATCTAGATGTGACCTTATTATCACTCATTTTCACTATTTTGTCCTTCCACTTCTTTAGAACTTGACCAGAGTAATGAGGCTTAAGTTAAACAGCTTATTCAGTGACAGTACAGTATGATTTTTTTTTTATATACATGGGCTAATATTCCATCTAATTCCATGTCCATATTTCCATTGAGCTGCAATATCCTAAGTGCTTCAAATTTATCAAGCTCTATTCCTACACCAGCTCCTGTTATATCTGTCACTACAATATCTTCACTTGGACAAAGAGGTCACTCAGTAACTCATCTATTTTCAGCTTTTGTTACCAAGCTTCTATCAACAATTGTTAAGATTATTCTTCCATAATCCTTCTTCCTTTTATCCACCACATATCAAAATATCTCTAGGATTTCCTTTGACACACTCAGTGAACTTCCTCTCATTCCTCTGCTGCAGCCCTCTAAAGATAAATATTTTGTAAGTATTTTATGTCTTACATATGGCTAATTTGGGGAATGAAAAGCCCTGCCACCTCTGTTTGAGACTTGTTAACTTGCCTTCAGTTGAAAAGCTGTGATAAAGGTTCTTTGTATCCTAGACAGGATTTGAACCAGCACTTTCCATCAAAGTTCTTCATCTATACTGACTGAGCTATGAACACTTTTTCACCATATATACCCTCCATTCCTTTTTTAACAGTGTTGCTTAATATCTGTCCATCAATTTATACTTCTGACTTTGGATATACAGTCTAATGCTGCTAACATCCCTTGTAGATTTTTATTACATGGCACTACTTTGACCTACCTCCTAAGAACATCATAATTGCCTGTCTGTATATCCATTTACACTGAGTATCCACTTTATTAGGAACAGCATTTAATAATGAGTGGGATCCCTGTTGCCTTAAGAAAAGTTGCATTCTCTGTTGCATTGATTTAGCTAAGTGTCTAGAATCTTCCTCTGAAATATTTTCCCATATTGTCACAATGGCATTGTCCAATTGTTAAGGTTGGATGGTGTCATGTTGCTGTTACGAACTGCTGATTCCACCTCATCCCAGAGATGCTTTATTGGATTGAGGTCCAGGGAGTGAACTGGCCACTGAAGTAAAGGAAACTCATTATCATGTTCCTTGAACCACTTCAAATGCACTGTGCTTTGGTTTATGATGCACTGTCTTGTTGGAAGCACCTGTTTGCCAGTGGGTAAACTGCAACCATGAATAGGGGAACATAATCAGCACCCATGCTAAGATAGGCTATGGCATTCAGGCAGTGTTCAGCTGGCATCAGGGGACTTAATGTGTGTCGAGAAAACATTCCCGTCACCAGTCTAAGCTGTTGCTACTTGGCAGGAAGGGTTCATGCTGTCGTGTTGCTGCCATCAGCATGATACAGTACAAACTGGGACTCGTCAGACCAGGTGACATTTTTCCAGTCTTCAGCTGTCCGGTGTTGGTGATTATATGCCCACTGAAGCTGCTCCTGTATCACATCCATGTCAGCATGCAAAGGAACTGTGCACTCCAAGATGATACTCTATCACTGTTGTACTTAGCTGTGATTTGACTGGTTGTGGCCATCCTGTCACATTTTGCAATCCTTGCTATTGTTCTCTGACCTTGTCCATAGGACTGTTGTTGGCTTGAAGTTTTCTGGTTATTATACTATTCCTGGTACACCCTAAACACTGTTATGGCAGGAAAAGCCAAGAAGAGTAGATATTTGTGTGCTGTTGACATCAAAATCACACCACACTCAAAGTCATTTATCTTATGCCTTTTACCCCTTCTGATGCATCAAACACAAAAAACAGAGCAGTTGGATGCCTATCTGCCTGATTTATATTTATATAGCTACGTGACTCAGTCTTTAGGAATGCTTATGTTTCTAAATGGGGAGGTTTTCCTAATAAAGTGGTCACAAAGTGTATACGTTTTCTTAACTGAAAATTCCATGTTTGGCAACCCTCCAAGTCATGACTGCATGATTGCTCTCCAATCAGAGGCAATTTGGCTTACTTGATTATGGACTCATCCTCTGTTACTATCACCAGATTGGCACTCTCAAACCCTAAAAGTTTCCTCTATTGCATGGCACTTAATAATCACAATTAATATTAATAATAAGTGTTTTTTAAAATTTTGTTTTTATATGGATGCTGTGAGTTAATACTATTAAAATGGTTATGTCTTAATAAAGCTATATTAGATTTATCTGGCATGGATTTTTTTTTTTAATTTTTTTTTATATGTCAGATTTCATATTTAAATAAAATTTCTGTTGGACAAGATTTAAAATTCTGGAGAAGTTTTTTTTTTTTTTTTTTTTTTTTAATAATAAGGTGAGACACCTTTTGGCAACTCGTATAGGTAAATATGACTTCTCCATTGCTTCCACCTTGGTATTACCACCTCTGGCTCTGGGTAGTTGGCTATTCCCTTAATGCATAGCATTATACATGTCCCCAAGGAGATGTGCTTGCATTATGGGAGATACTAAGACAAGGAGTAATGAGAGCTCGGTTCACCTTTACCACAAGTTGCCTCAGTCCTGAAGATACTTCAGGTGCAAACTTTGTATGCTTACACTTGGATAAAGGATTAAACTAAATTTATTAAAGTTTATGTTCTTCACTAAAAGTTTTCTGGCTATCTCAAAACACTAAAGATGGTTTGAGTAAAACCATGTTTTTTAATATCAAAATTTAGAAATGCAATTCAAAATGATAATAATTTGGTCGATTGGTAGAGCCTCTGCTAATGGCTCGTAAAAAGTTAAGCAAGTTTGAGCGCGGTTAGTAGTTGGAAGGATCAATCTTTTGATGCTGTTGGTACACTCTCCCTTGATGAGTCTTTGGACTCCCTGAAGGTGTCACATAATAATAATAATAATAATAATAATAATAATTTAATTCAACTGGATGGAATTTAGTTTTTAGGATTTGTAAAGCCATTTCAAATTTGGTTTCAATCAGATCATTTTTTTAATAACAAAATTTTCAAAATATAAAGTTATGCTTTACAAATGACAATAAATAAACTGTCTACATAACTCTAATTTCAGTTGAATTGAATGAAATGAATTCACTGTGCAAAAATGCTGTTTGAAATTACTTTTCTTGTGTTGTTTTAGATGATTTCCATGCATGCTTTTACTTTGAGGACATACCAAAATATCCTATGCAAATTATGGATGTCAAGTTAATGGACTCAACTTTAACCCTTTAACTGCTGATTTTATATTCTACTGACATTGTCCCATGTGCTGAATTAATTTTGCAAAAAATTTATAAATAAAATCGATTAAAATTCTTACTGAAGTAAGAAGTTCGGAGACAGCATCATACATTCTTGATATACACTTGTTCACTCACAAAAATGGCAATAATAGTGTTTTTTAAAAGTTGCATAATCAAGGGGTTGTCCACTTGATTAAGCAAACATTAATTTATTTAGACACATTAATTTATTTAGAGTCACCAGGATCTTCTTCATCTGAAGTACACAATTCACTTAACTCAGACAATTCTTCTCCTGACTCATTTGTTGTTAACAATTCATCAATTTGATCATCACTAAGATAACGTGGATATTTACTGGTAGACGCCATATTGTGACATCACAGAAATCCCCGCAGTTATATGGTTTATGCATCGTGCTGCGAACACCTACTGTACAACTCTCAGTCTCCACCCGAACCTCTACTACCAATAATCCACATTAACGCCATCCCTCCAACACAACTAGTATTTTTTGGCTGTAAATTGCGTGTGTTCTGAAGGGCCAATTTGTCTGTATGCAGGATGAAAAATTGAGTTAACTCGTTCATAGCAAGGTCCCCATTTTTTTCTCTGCTCGAGTTAACTCGACCGTAGCAGTTAAAGCAGTGTTTCTCAACTTTTTTTGTTGGATCATGCCCCACCTCAACGCCTCAAAGGTTTTGGTGCCCCTCCCCCAAGCATAATAGTCAGCCAAATTCTGAAAAAGTATAATATAAATATGTACATGTACATTTTTTACTAATTGCCCCCCCCCCCCCAAAAAAAAAAAAATTCAAATTGTCCCACGTTGAGAAACACTGAGTTAAAGGGTTGAACATATGGCTTCACATTTACTATGTTATTATTATACAGTTATGCTATTCTTACAAGTTTACTTTCTTTCCTATCCTTATTAAGTTAATTTCATAGTCAAGTATTATTTTTAATGTTTCTTTAAGTAATGTTACTTAAAGAAACATTCAACACTTTTTAGCACCATTTTTCCTAATAAATTTCTGTTATTTTCTTATTTTATTTTCTAGTCAACACTTTTTCAAATTACTTTGTAATACAGAAATGATGGACAACTTCTTTAAATTCTACCTGAAGTATGTTCCTCAAGTAAGTGTTTATTTAATTACTATTTAATATTTCCATTAAAGTTACTATTATTGTGCAGGCACCTCCATGGAGTCCTAAGACTTATCATGGCAGACTCAAACTATCAACACAATATCTAGCTTACCTCTCTCTTAAAACCATTCATATCAAAGTAATCACAAATGACTCGGGTAACCCATTCCATTCATTCACCACTCTCCAAAGGAAAGTCATCATGCCCTTGCTAGCTGCACTTCCTTATCCAACTTCAGGGATGCTGTTTTGTGTTGTCAGAGACCTCTCGTTTTGCTCCTGTAACCAACTGCTGATAGTTCCTTTATATTAATCTTATAAAATTCTTTAAGTAACTTAAATGTTTCTATCATACCCCCCCCCACACACACACACTCGTTCACCCATCAACCAAATTTTGCAACCCATGAACCCTCAATTTATTCTTGGAATGGTAACTCCCTTATCTTCGCTTTTCAGTGTGTTCTTAATATGCTCTCTAAACGTCGACTCTCTATCTACTACTCTCCATTTCCCTGACTTCCTTAATTTCCTGGAGTACACATAACTCAGTGTGGTATACAGCTTGTAATCTTTGTATCCCAGAATGCATAACTTTACACCTTTCCACATTAAATTGACATCCATTATTATTATTAAGAGAGACCTCCAGGGAGTCAGGAACTCATCAAGGGAGGCCACATACTACACGCACCAGCTATCATACTTATTCCTTTCTGTTTTAGTGTGGCAGAGTGATCAGCATTCATTTTAGAAATTATGGACTTTACAACCGTGTTATAAATAACTATTTTAATTTCCCGATGTTCCACCTTCATATTAAGGGTCATCATCAGGAGTATATACAAGGACAAGCTGAGTTACATTTCATATAGTAAGCTAAAGAAACAATGATTTGATCACTGGTTATTCACCTGGCATGACCTCTAGTGAAAAAAAAAAAATAGATAAAATTAAAAATTAAATATTTAGAAACTACATCAAAGCTAAATTCTATTTAAGATAACATAGGAGTAACATTCTTTCATATTGATAGTTTTCTTACAGTATAGTGATGTCCTATTTTTAACATGACAGTTGTTATATTAGATTTAAGATTCTGGATTATCTACAGTTCTGTTTATAGTTAGCTCTTAGGAAAAATGGTTCCATAGGTAGAATGTGTGGCTTCCATATGCTTGGGATTTTTAGACCATGATTATTGTTCAGATTGGGGTGGTTGATAAGAATCTCACAGGCTTCCTTAAATTTGCATTCATACCATGTTTTGGTGTGATGTAAACAACTGGTGCTTTTCCAGTCAATTCTATGTAAAGTGTTCAGGGCATGATCAGAAAGGCCAGTTTCACCATAGTTATTATATTTAATGTGTCATTTATGTTCCTTTTGTCTGATAATAACTGTGCATCCTGTTTCCCCTATATATGGTAGATTACTGGTGCAATAAATACGGTGTACTCCAGGGTGGGCCAGCAGAGGACGTGGGTCTTTGGATGAGTTGAGTAAGCTTTTTAATTTTGCAGGAGGTTTAAAGGTGGCTTTGAGGTTGTATTTCTGTAGTATTCTGTTTATTTTATCTGATGTCCCTTTAATGTAAGGAATGGTTATAGTTTTATTGTAGTCTGGTTTATCTTTGTTTTTTTATTGAGGTCTTGTAGAGAATTTTATTAATAGTGTTTTGGCTGTAACCATTTTTTAGAAAAGTATTGCTGATAACTTTAAATTTGTCTTTCAGCGCTTGTTCATTGGAGCAGATCTTCAAAGCCCTGTTTTTTAGAGTATTAATGACACACCTAGTTTTTGTGTTTGGTGGTGGTAGGAGTTTATGCATATATGTATTATCCAGTATGTGTCGGTTTCCAGTAAACAGTGAAAGAAAGACTACCAGAAGGAAGACGTGTGACAAGTGTATCTAGAAATGGAAGTGTGTTCTGTTCTTCAATTTCAATTGTGAACTGTATGCATTTGTGTTGTTTGTTTAGGTGGCTAAGGAAAGTGTCTAGTGTCTGGCAGCCATGGGGCCAGATCGCAAAAACATCGTTACTGTATCTAATCCAGACTGGGTTTTAAAGGAGAGGAATCTAGAAGGTATACACAGCCCGAATATCACCTAGCCAAGAAAGTAGCAGAAACACTCAAGGAGTTGGTAGGTCATTCCCCCTCCTATATCAGAAACACACAGCACTTCATAAACATAATCAAAGACATTACATTAGAAAAAGATGATTTATTAGTCAGTTTTGACGTCTCTGCTCTCTTTACGAATGTCCCAATCATTGACTCAATCCTTCTTTTACAGAACAAATTCCCTCCACGTATCACAGCATTCTTTGCACATGTTCTGGTTATTTTGTATTGCAAAATGCTTCCTACCTACAGCCATGGGATCACCATTTTCCCCCTATTGCTAACTTTTTTATGGAACATTTTGAGCAACATGCTCTAGATTCCTCTCCTTTGAAACCCAAAGTCTGGCTTAGATACATTGACGATGTTTTAAGTTTTCATGATCTGGCTCCATGGCTGTTAGACACTTTCCTTAGCCACCTAAACAAACAACACAAATGCATATAGTTCACAATTGAGATTGAAAAACAGAACACTTCCGTTTCTAGATACACTTGTCACACGTCTTCCTTCTGGCAGTCTTTCCTTCACTGTTTACCGGAAACCAACACATACTGGCCAATATATATGCATAAACTCTTACCACCACCCAACACAAAAACTAGGTGTCATTAATACTCTAAAAACAGGGCTTTGAAGATCTGCTCCAATGAGCAAGTGCTGAAAAACGAATTTAAAGTTATCAGCAATACGTTTCTAAAAAATGGTTACAGCCAAAACACTATTAACAAAATTCTCTACAAAACCTCAATAAAAAGCAAAGATAAACTAGACTACAATAAAACTATAACCATTCCTTACATTAAAGGAACATCAGATAAAATAAACAGAATACTACAGAAATACAACTTCAAAGCCACCTTTAAACCTCCTGCAAAATTAAAAAGCTTACTCAACTCATCCAAAGACCCACTTCCTCTGCTGGCCCACCCTGGAGTACACCGTATTTATTGCATCAGTAATCTACCATATATAGGGGGAAAAAGATTGCACAGTTATTATCAGACAAAAGGAACATAAACGACACAATAAATATAATAACTATGGTGAAACTGGCCTTTCTGATCATGCCCTGAACACTTTACATAGAATTGACTGGAAAAGCACCAGTTGTTTACATCACACCAAAACATGGTATGAATGCAAATTTAAGGAAGTTTGTGAGATTCTTATCAGCCACCCCAATCTGAACAATAATCATGGTCTAAAAATCCCAAGCATATGGAAGGCACATATTCTACCTACGGAATCATTTTTCCTAAGAGCTAACTATAAACAGGACTGTAGATAATCCAGAATCTTAAATCTAATATAACAACTGTCATGTTAAAAATAGGACATCACTATACTGTAAGAAAACTATCAATATGAAAGAATGTTTCTCCCATGTTATCTTAAATAGAATTTAGCTTTGATGTAGTTTCTAAATATTTAATTTTTAATTTTATCTATTTTTTTTTTTTTTTCACTAGAGGTCATGCCAGTTGAATAACCGGTGATCAAATCATTGTTTCTTTAGCTTACTGTATGAAATGTAACTCAGCTTGTCCTTGTATATACTCCTGATGGTGACCTTAATATGAAAGTGGAAACGTCGGGAAATTAAAATAGTTATTTATAACATGGTTGTAAAGTCCATAATTTCTAAAATGTATCATACTTATTCTTGAATCCATTCCAATCATGCACCACCCTATAAGATCCTCATTATATCATTTTTAACACTCTTTTGCACTCTAGCCACTGTAGCAGAATCACAACAGAAACCAGAACAGACATGTGCACAATAGTCCAAGTGAGGTCTTATCAAGGCCTTGTAAAGAGGCAAAATTATCTTAAAAAATGTAAAGATAAGGATAATTATCTTAAATTATCCTTATCTTTACATGTGAATGTTTGTTTCAGCATTGCAATTATCTTAATGACATCGGATATCTAATCACGTCACAGTGAATAACTTTACATTTACTGACATCCATTTTCCCATGCCCACAGTTCCAGCTTATTCAAATCATTCTGCAAATACTGCATATCAATAGTATTCCTGATTACCCCACCTATCTTTGCATCATCAGCAAATAGCTGTATGTTGCTTGTCAAATCCTTCGCAACATCATTAATGTACAGATGAATAACAGTGGACCAAGCACTGATCTTGTGGTACTCCACTGGTTATTTTAAATCTTGCAGACTCACATACCCTATATACCACTTTTTCATATATGTCAGTCAGCCATTCTCTTATCCATGCTAATATTTTATAATCCAAACCCATATTCTCCAATTTATGCACCAATTCACCATGCTTTATTCTGTCGAAAACGTTAGCAAAATCCAAAAATATCGTGGTGTATCCATTCTCCTTTCTAGTTCAATGTTAACATTGCTATAGAATGTGAGCAAGTTGCTAAAACATGACCTTACCTTAGTAAACCCATGTTGCTCATTGCAAAGTAGAGATTCACTGTCAACCCATTTTCAATTCTGAGCCCTAACCAGTTTTTCCAAAATCATCACCACCACCACTCCTGAGATACTAATCGGATGATAGTTCGATACATTGGTCTTTGCACCACCCTTGTGCAATGGAATTACCATACATTCTTTCTATTCCTGTGGAATCTTTCCTGTTCTGAGACTCATATTAAACAGCCTGATCAAAGGAATAGCCAGTTCAGCTGAACACTCTTTTAGCACACATGCTGATATCCCATCAGGCCCTATTGCTGAATTGTTATTCAGATTTTGCAACAGCTCTAATACCTCGTCCTCATACATCTGAGTTTCTTCATTTGGTAAAGAGGTAGCAATGAGCTGAATGTCATGTACACCAGGGTGATAGCTTTTAACAAAATGGGCACTCATTAATTGAACAACCTCTTCTGTTTCTGTAACCCTCAAGCCATCTGTACTTAGAAGAGTTATTCTTTCTTTTAATTAATAAATAACATGTACGTCCAGTAATAACTTTAATTAATAAATAAGGTACAGATATTTCATAGTAAAACTAATAGTACATCTTCTGTGTTACAAACAGATAGGAATGGAATACAAGTAACGAACATTCGGTGGATCACCTGTTAAAATACATTGCTGTTGCAAGCCAGGAAATGAAAGAAATTAATAAATAATTAATATTGAAGATAATTGGGTTTTTTAATGATTACGTAAAATAAAAGTCTCCCAGATTTTCGAGAGAGAGACAATCATTTCGATTTAAATTTGGTCTGTGTAAAATAGCTTCACAACTTTCTTTAAAGAGGCGTTCATATTTGAACCTGCATCTATGAAGGAGAATAGCTTTATCCCACTGGATATTATGGGTAGTGTTAATACTGTGTTGTGCTAGACCAGACTTCTGAGGTTTGTTGTAATCGATATAATATTGATGTTCTTTAATTCTTTTTTCCTACAGAACGGCCTGTTTGTCCAAAATAAGAAACATCACATTCACATGGTATTTGGTAAACCCCTGCCAAAGATAGAGATGCCAGTTTATCTTTTGTAGAAGGCAATAAGGAATAAATTTTGTTGATAGGAATATACGCGGGAATGAATTGGTACTTTTTTAAAATTCTACCTATAGGTTCTGAGATTCTTGGAATGTAGGGGATTGGAACTCTGCAGACTGATGAAGAAACCTTAGACATTGGAACATAAGATTCAATTATCTGTTGGATTTGATTAGGGTGGTAATTATTAGATTCCATTAACTTTTTAATGATGGAAAATTCTTGTTGTAAGATTTCTGGAGAAGAGCAAGCTTTATGTGCCCCATTAATTAGAGGTTTAAGAATGCCAAATTTTTGAGAAGTGTGGTGAGCAGACTTTTTATGAATGTATCTGCCAGTAAATGTAGGCTTTCGAAAGACGCTTGTTGATAAGGTACCAGAGGAAGTTCGAGTAAGCAGGATGTCCAAAATTGGTAAAGTACCAGAATTTTTCTTTTCCATGGTGAATTGGATATGGTGGTGAAGGCTATTTATCTGTTGTAGAAAGGTGGAAAGCTCATCTTCAGTATGTGACCAAATGGCAAAAATATCATCAACATAATGATGTCAAAGTGATAGTTGAGGGTGAATGGATGAATACATAGTCTCTTTGAATTGTTTCAAAAAATATTTAGCCAGAGGTGGAGACAAAGGGCTACCCATGGCAGTACCTTCAACTTGTTTGTAAAACTTGTTTTTCCAACTAAAATAACCTGAACAGATAACAAATTCGAAAATATTTGTGATATCTTGAGGGTAATTTCATATAATAATTTGACTGTGTCAACTAATGGACACATGATGATATCACATCATTTAAAAAGAAAAATTCTGGTAACATCAATATTATATTGATTACAACAAACCTCAGAAGTTTGGTCTAGCACAACACAGTATTAACACTACCCACAATATCCAGTGGGATAAAACTATTCTCCTTCATAGATGCAGGTTCAAATATGAACGCCTCTTCAAAGAAAGTTGTGAAGCTATTTTACACCGACTGAATTTAAATTGAAATGATTGCCTCTCTCTCTCTCTCTCTCTCTCTCTCTCTCTCTCTCTCTCGAAGATCTGGGAGACTTTTATTTTATGTAATCATTAAAAAACCAATTATCTTCAATATTAATTATTTATTAATTTCTTTCATTTCCTAGCTTGCGATAACATTATTTTAATAGGTGATCCACCGAATGTTCGTTACTTGTATTCCATTCCTATCTGTTTGTAACACTGAAGATATACTATTAGTTTTAGTATGAAATATCTGTACCTTATTTATTAATTAAAGTTATTACTGTGGACTTACATGTTATTTATTAATTATTATACTATACCACAGGTACCTCTAAAAATAAGAATTCTTTCTTTTACTTGCACCATATCGATAGAATTCTTTTGAGTTGTCTTTAGCATGCAGAGATAGTTTCTTTTCATACAAAGACTTTGCTTTTCGTACAACAGTTGTGACTATTCTAGCATGCTGCTTATGACTTGCATAACAGACATGCATAACAGACATCCTTATGCACATGGTATTCCTTCCACATCAACCTTTTCTTATGAATCTCTTGCTTTATACGATTACACTTCCATTTGACTCCTACCTGTTTATTCTTCGAACTCTCAGGACACATGATGATATTATATCATCTAAGTATTGTTTAAATGCTTCCCATGCACTGTCAATATTCTTTCCATTTAGCAATCAATCCCATTCCACTGAACTCAGTGTACTCCTCAGTTGGTCATCATTTCCTGCTTTGTAGTTCAGGACATAATAACCTTTTCTGAATGGAACATTGATCAACTTCTCAAGTGAGTACCGCGTTATCACTGTCACCAACCGGAGGCAGAATAGTTATGTCTTTAACTACAGCACCCTCTGACACTATAATCAAATCTAACACTCTTTGACCTAGAGTTCTTTCTGTCACATGCTGCTTGACAAAATTGTCCTGCAACAGCTCAATAAATGCATTTTCATTCTTCCCATGAGATTCTACTGCTGCCCAATCAGTATTTGGATAATCAAAGTCTCCTATTATGATTACTCTTTTTGCGGTCATCTTTTCTATATGACGATGCATTTCTTCATTACTAGCAACAGATCCACCAGGTTTGTAACAACCCACTATGTAATTGATCTTGTTGGATTCTATCTCACACCAGATGGCTTCCAACTCATTGCCACATGAATACTTTGTAGAAGTACTACAATCATATGTCTCAACTCTAACTGGATTCAAATCATCTAATATCATTAGCAGTACACCCACCCCTCTTCCTCTCCTATCCTCTCTATCCTTCTTTAAAATAGAGTGTATCCATTACACTCGTTACCAGTTAGTATGTCCAATTCTGATAGCCAGGTCTCACTAATGACTACAGTCTGAGGTCCTAACATGTTGACTAAGGCAACAAACTCTACCCCTTTGTTTCTGATATTCCTGGCATCTGTGTACAGACAATAATCCACCTGCATGTTCTTTTGTGTACTCTTGTCTGCAGTCTGCATAACATGGTTGGACAACTTGCAGAACTCTGTTCTTCTCTAATGTTGCATCTTTACACACGCTTGATGGGTCCAGGTCCAAGACAGATGAACACAAAGACAAAATCGTTCTCTTCTCATCAATATTTCTATGATAAAACCCATTCCTGTCATTAACACAATTATATAACATTGCCGCTCTTACACTCACATTCTTACCATTCTTCCCTTTATAATTTTATTTCCCTAAGTCTCGTACCAGTTATTAGTTTTTCTAGACTCCTGATTATGTTTTGCAACTTTACATTAATGTTTTTATTAAAGATCTTACTGATCTTTATTTCAAAAAGACCATACTTTAGACAAATTAGAACTAAGTGATTTCATTTCCATATGTTTTTTTGTCAGCCAATTATTATTTTTTCTTAATAAGTTTGAAATTCATAAATTAAACAAATATTTGCATATGAAATAACCTTCTTGACTAGGCAACTTGTGTATAGAGATTTGATGACTTCCCTTGAAATACCTCTATATTAAATAATGCACACATTCACTTCCCAGGTATGTATATTGCCACGGATTATGATGGTCATACATATCTATGCTGGTTTGACCTTTATATAAATTTCATCACTGAGATCTGTCTACGGAGATAGTGAGAGTTAACTTGATAGCAGAAATCATTTTTTCATATACCAGTAAAGAAACAGTGAAGAGGTTTGCTACAGCTATTTCTAATCCAGATTTTTTATCAATATGTGAGCAAAGATTCATGATGTAACCAAAGTAGTGCGTAAATGTCATGTTGGAGGCTTAATGGATTGTCCATTAAAGTCATATCTAGGTGGTGCACCCTCTATGGGCGATTGTAGGTGGCCTAGAATGTAAGGTGGGATGATTAATGTTTCCCAAATCTTCGGAAGTTTAATGCAACCGTATTTATTTGGATTTGGTTGATTTCTGAGAGCTGCTGCAGATTCTAAAAATAGTCTATCTTTTTTGAATTTGCTTTGGTGGAGCATCGTGGTTTTTTCCCAAGAGATCCTGTGGATCATATCCAAGACATGGTCAGCCAGGCCTGACTGACCATAGTCGTGGTTGCAGATGTATGACTTGTGTTCTTCTAGGCGGATGGCTGCTGATCTACCTCTCTGTCCAAAGTACACCTGCTACAGGAACAGGATATTTTATAAACTCCAGGCACTGAGAGAGGAGGGAGTTGATCTTTAGTCACCCACGTGGTTAGCTTAATATTGTGTGGTATTTGTGTATATGTTACATTAGTTTTTTGTAATCCTTGAAGATATCTCAGTGACTGAGATGAAATATAGGAAGTATTAAAATCTGTTTTAATCCTTTCTGTGTGCTGTATACAATCCATTAAGCCTCCAGCAATGTCCTCACAGCACTTAAGCCTTAACACATGGATTCTAATCATTCATGGAGAAGAAATAGCAATCAAATCTAGACAGTATGGTAAGTCGAAACTACGACTATCTAGGCAACTAAATAGGCTTGCTTTTTTAAAAAGATGTTGGGATATAAGAGTGATACCCAACTGCATTGGGTATCACTGTTTAAGCAAAAGATCAATTTTCATTCAAAAAAAGCCCTCCACATATATAACCACGCCAGCTTTGCACTGCTGCTCACACCACCCTCTCTATGATGAATGCCGCCATTGGCTCCTTACAATCACAGCTCTCCGTGGTACTTAACCCTGAACTTTGGTCCATTCTCTCTGGCATCTCAGAAGCTTCTGCACAGAAACAATTCCAAAAAATAAGCATATCAAAAAGTATAACAACCTGTGTAAATCCAAACCGCAACCCCTTCAGACGGTAGTTAATTTATCTTCAAAAAGCTCAACGACAATGCCATCTGTGCCCTAAGCCTCGGCCACAATTTTGCCGTCACACTGAAGAAGTGGCGGTGCTAGATTTAATATATAACATCGAATGCAGGATCTGTCACTTAGTGCTGGAGATGGCAAATAACATCAGACTTGATGTTGCCAACATTCTTGCCCATTCGTTGCCTCCAAAAATTAATTTATTCTCCGGCCAATGCACTGCTCTCAGGAAATTACGGAAAGACAAAGGTATCATCATCACCAGAGCGGATAAGGGTAATGCCAAGGAATATAACCGAAAAATGGAGATTATCCTCCAAGATCGCTCTATATCTCACTAGAACACGATCCCACAAAAACACAAGTTAAAAAAATTAATAAACTTACTTTAAAAAGTATCCTCCTAGCCTCTGGACATTACGAAAAACTCGAAACGTTCTGTTCCCCCCCCCCCCCCCACGAATATCGATTTACCAAAAATCCACAAATCCAATTCCCCCCACCCCACTGGACTTACCACATCCTATATAAAAAAAACTCGACCCATTTTAAAACCCTAATAGAAAATCTAACTTTAAATAACACAGACATATTGGTATTGGTAAGATTTGACATCTCTGCACTATTTACCAATTCGTGTGTAGAGGCTTAAGTGCTCTGAGGACATCATCTTGGAGGCTTAATGGATTTTTTACATTTTTACAACACTCAAAAAGGATTAAAATAGAATTTAATGCTTCCTATATTTTGTCCTAGTCACTAGGACATCTCGGGTATTCCAAAATCAACTAATGTAACATGCACACAAATATCATACAATACTAAGCCCAACCACGTTGGTGACATTAAAGTCCTATCCAGGTGGAGCGCCCTCTAAGGGCAGAAGTAGGTGGCCTGGAATGTAAGGTGGGACCTCTGGTGATGAGTGTTTCCCAAATCTTCGGAAGCTTAATGCAACCGTATTTATTAAGATTTGGTTGGTTTCTGAGAGCTGCTGCTGCTTCTAAGAAAAGTCTCTCTTTCTTGAATTTGCTGTAGTGAAGCATGGTGATTTTCTTCCATGATACCCTGTGGGTGGTGTCCAAAACATGGTCAGCGAAGCCTGAATGACCATAGTTGTGTTTACAGATGAAAGACGTGTTCCTCCAGGCAGATGGATGCTGATCTGCCTGTCTGTCCAAAGTACGCCAGCTTATAGGAACAGGGTACTTTGTAAACTCCAGCCAGAGAGAGAGGGGAGGGAGCTGATCTTTCGTAGAATGGATAAGGGTAGCAAGTTTGCGGTGGGGCTTATATGATGTGTGTAGGTTGTACTGTTTTAGAATCTTGGCTATTTTTTCGGATGTGCCATGGATGTAGGGTATGGTGATGGCATTTTTAAAATCTTGTTGACTAGAAGGAAGGGGAATGGGGGAGAAACTGATTATTTTTTTGATACTGTGATCACTGTAGCCATTGGAGAGGAAAGTGCTGTGTATGTGATTAAGCTCAGTAGCGAGGGTGGTTCCACTGGAACAAAGATTGTGGGCTCTCTTGGTAAGAATTTTAATAATGCCACATTGTTGAGAGGGGTGGTGGTGGGAGAGTTTGTGAATGTATCTGCCTGTGTGTGTGGGTTTTCTGTATACAGTGAAGGCAAGTGTATCATTAGGCAGGCATGTGACTAAGGTGTCTAGGAAGGGTAAACAGTTGTTCTTTTCCTTTTCCTTAGATGTTTTTTCCTTTTCCTTGGATGTAGGCTATTGAGATGACTGAGGAAGGAGTCTAACGTGTCTGGGCCATGAGGCCAAATAGAGAACACATCATCTGCGTATCTTAGCAGATAGAAGGTTTGAGTGGGGCTGGGTCTATGGCTCATTTTTTAAAATCTTCCATATAGAAATTGGCAGGGGGGATAGATGGCGGTTCCCTCTATCTGCTTGTAGATTTTGTTCTTCCAAGAGAAATACCCAGAGTTAATGGCGAAGAAAAAGAGATCTAAGATGTCAGAAGGAAAAACGTTTTCTAAGAGAGATAAGGTGTCAGTTAAGGGAATATTGGTAAACAAAGAGGAGATATCAAAGCTTACCGATGTGTCTGCATTATTCAAGGTTAAATTTTCTGTGAGGACTTTAAAGTGGTTCAAGTTTTTTATATAGGAAGTGGACCTTCCGGTGAGGGGGTTCAGAGAGTTGGCCAGCGCTGTTTAGACAATCTGTAGCAAGGTGCATTGGCGGCATCTACTATAGGCTTGAATGAGGAATTGGGTTTTGTGGATTTTTGGTAAACTGTATATTGGGGGGGGGGGGGGAGCGGAAAGGTTTAAGTTTTTTCGTGATGTCAGGGGGACCAGGAAGATACTTTTTTAAGTAAGATTTTTAATTTCTTAACTTGTGTTTTTGTGGGGTCGTGTTCTAGCGGGATGTAGGTAGCGCTATTGCGGAGAATAATATTCATTTTACGATTGTATTCCCTGGTATTAAGAATGACTGTGGCATTACCCTTATCCACTCTGGTGATGACAATACTTTTTTCTTTCCGTAGTTTCAGGAGAGCCGTGCGTTGGGCATACGATAAATTACTTTTTGGAGGCAAAGAATGAGCGAGGATGTTGGCTACGTAAAGTCTGATGTTGTTGGCTATCTCTGACGGTAAGCGACCGATCCCCCATTCGATGTTAACCATTACATCAAGCACCGGCACTTCCTTCAGAGCGACGGCAAAATTACAGCCGAGGCAAAGGGCGCTGATGGCATTGTTGAGCCTTTTGGAAGAGAGGTTTACTACTGTCTGGAGCAGTTGAATTTGTGGTTGTGGTTTGTCTTTAACCAGGTTGTTATATTTCTTGACATATTTATTTTTTATTTTTTTGAAATTCTCTCTGTGCAGAAGTTTCCGAAATGCCAGAGAGAATCGACCAAAGTTCAGGGTTAAGAACGGTGGAGAGCTCTGAATGTAAGGAGCCAATGGTGGCGTTTTTCACTGAGAGGGTGGCACAAGTAGGGGCGATTTGCTTGCGTAGTAATGCCAGGCTGGCACGGTTATATATGCGGAGTGCTCTTTTGGAATGGAAATTGATCTTAAGTTTAATGCAGTTCGGTATCACTCTTGTATTCCAACATCTTTTTAAAAAGGCCAGCCTATTTAGTTGCCTAGATAGTCGTAGTTTTGAATTACCGTATTGCTTGGATTTGCATGTTAAATCTTCTCCATGAATGATTAGAATTTGTGTGTAGAGGCTTAAATGCTGTGAGGACATCATCTTGGAGGCTTAATGGATTTTTTACATTTTTACAACACTCAAAAAGGATTAAAATATAATTTAATACTTCCTATATTTCGTCCTAGTCACTAGGACATCTACGGGTATTCCAAAAACAATTAATGTAACATGCACACAAATATCATACAATACTAAGCCCAACCACGTGGGTGACACTAAAGTCCTATCTAGGTGGAGTGCCCTCTAAGGGCGGTAGTAGGTGGCCTGGAATGTAAGGTGGGACCTCTGGTGATGAGTGTTTCCCAAATCTTTGGAAGCTTAATGCAACTGTATTTAAATAGATTTGGTTGGTTTCTGAGAGCTGCTCTTGCTGCTTCTAAGAAAAGTCTCTCTTTCTTGAATTTGCTGTGGTGGAGCATGGTGGTTTTCTTCCATGATCCCCTGTGGGTGGCGTCCAAAACATTTGATCACAGTATCAAAAAAATAATCTGTTCCTCCCCCATCTCCTTCCTTCTCGTCAACAAGATTTTAAAAATGCCATCACCATACCCTACATCTGTGGCACATCCGAAAAAATAGCCAAGATTCTAAAAAAGTACAACCTATGCACAGCATATAAGCCCCACCGCAAACTTGCTACCCTTATCCGTTCTATGAAAGATCAGCTCCGTCCCCTCTCTCTCTGGCTGGAGTTTACAAAGTACCCTGTTCCTATAAGCTGGCGTACTTTGGACAGACAGGCAGATCCCCATCCATCTGCCTGGAGGAACACGTCTTTCATCTGTAAACACAACAAATGGTCATTCAGGCTTCGCTGACCATCTTTTGGACACCACCCACAGGGTATCATGGAAGAAAATCACCATGCTCCACCACAGCAAATTCAAGAAAGAGAGACTTTTCTTAGAAGTAGCAGTAGCTCTCAGAATCCAACCAAATCTTAATAAATACAGTTATATTAAGCTTCTGAAGATTTGGGAAACACTCATCATCAGAGGTCCCACCTTACATTCCAGGCCACCTACTACTGCCCTTAGAGGACGCTCCACCTAGATAGGACTTTAATGTCATCCACGTGGTTTGGCTTAGTATTGTATGATATTTGTGTGCATGTTATATTAGTTGTTTTTGTAATCCCCGTAGATGTCCTAGTGACTAGGACGAAACATAGGAAGTATTAAATTCTATTTTAATCCTTTTTGAGCGTTGTAAAAAATCCATTAAGCCTCCAACATGATATTTACCAATATTCTCTTAATTGATACCTTAACACTCTTAGAAAACGTTTTTCCTTCTGACATCTTAGATCTCTTTTCCTTTGCCATCAATTCTGGTTATTTTTCTTGGAAGAACAAAATTTACAAGCAGATAGAGGGAACCGCCATGGGTTCCCTCTATCTGCTTGTAACCCCCCCTCCCTCCCCTTACCAATTTTTATATGGAAAATTTTGAAAAATGAGCCATAGACTCAGCCCCTCTCAAACCTTCTATCTGGCCATGTAGATGATGTGTTCTCTATTTGGCCTCATTGCCCATACATATTAGCCTCCTTCCTCGGTCACCTCAACAGCCTACATTCAAGAAATCCAGTTTACGATGGAAAAAGAAAAGAACAATAGTTTACCCTTCTTTAGACACCTTAGTTACACACCTTCCTAATGGTACACTTCACTGTTTATAGAAAACTTATGCACACAGGCAGATACATTCACAAACTCTCTCACCACCATCCCACTCAACAGTATGGCATTATTAAAACTCTAACCAAGAGTGCCCACAATCTTTGTTCCAGTGGATAACCACCCTTTCAACTGAATTCAACCTCATACACAACACTTTCCTCTCCAATGGCAACAGCAATCATAGTATTTAAAAAAATAATCAGTTCCTCCCCCATTCCCCTTCCTTCTCATCAACAAGATTTTAAAAATGCCATCACCATACCCTACATCTGTGGCACATCTGAAAAAATAGCCAAGATTTTAAAAAAGTACAACCTTCACACAGCATTTAAGCCCCACCACAAACTTACTACCCTTATCCGTTCTACAAAAGATCAGCTCCCTCCTCTCTCAGTGTCTGGAGTTTATAAAGTACCCTATTCCTGTAAGCTTGCATACTTTGGGCAGACAGGTAGGTCGGCAACCATCTGTCTAGAAGAACAGAAGTCATACATCTGCAACCATGACTATGGTCAGTCAGGCCTGGCTGATCTGTCTTGGATATAACCCACAGGATCTCTTGGGAAAAACCACCATGCTCCACCACAGCAAATTCAAAAAAGATAGACTATTTTTAGAATCTGCAGCAGCTCTCAGAAATCAACCAAATCTAAATAAATACAGTTGCATTAAACTTCCGAAGATTTGAGAAACATTGATCATCAGAGATCCCACCTTACATTCTAGGCCACCTACAATCGCCCATAGAGGGCACACCACCTAGATAGGACTTTAAAGTCACCGACATGGTTAGCTTAGTATTGTGTGGTATTTGTGTATATATAACATTAGGTTTTTTGCAATCCCTGAAGATGTCTCAGTGATTGAGACAAAATATAGGAAGTATTAAAATCTGTTTTAATCCTTTCTGAGTGCTGTATAGAATCCATTAAACCTCCAACACGATGTCCTCACAGCACTTAAGCCTCAACACACGGCAGTATGTAAGTGATTAGAATGAGTGGTTGATATGTTTGTATCGCTAGGAATGAATGATTTGAAGGGGGATAAGTATGGCATGAGAGAAGATATCAGAGTTTTTGAGTGTGCTGATATAAAAGCAGGAGTCAAAATTGTGGGCACATTTGCCACACTGTAGGAGTGAGCTTTCCTCCTCAGCTCGCTCCTATAGCTATTGCAAATGATGCAGTAAGTAGAAATGTAAGTACAATGACAGAGTAAGGGATTGAATGATAGCTTGTTATGAATGACCACAGGAAATGCAAGACTTTTGTCAAGAAAGAATAGTGTAAACTGTTGAAATGGAGGAGAGGGAGTTGAGCATAACCTGAACACATTCATCAGCCTGATGATTGACTTACATGCATATACTAATGCTAAAAGCATCAGGAATAAAGGTGGTGTTTAGCATTGGCAGATGTCTCACTGATGTCAATATCTCATTCATTGGCATTACTGAAAAATGGCTGACAGAGTAGGATATTGTTACAGATACAGAGAGCAACTTAATCAGCATATTCAGGGAGGACAGACAGTATGTAGCAAAGTTTTGCTAATGATTATAGAAGACAAAACCAACCAGAGTAGAAATCTCTAATGGTAGTGTGAATAATACAGGCAGTGTGTTTGAGGCTTTGGTGTGTGTGTGTGTGTGTGTGAGAGAGAGATTAACAGAACAAAATACACAATTAGGTGCTACTGCACACCAGGATCATCTGAAGAGGACCGTGAATTGCATACAGAGATAATCTTGTATATACCAAAACAACTATCATTTTATGCGAACACCTATGGGGATATGAACTGGTTGGAGGAGAAGAAAGTATCCAAGTTGAAGGAATGCCAATTTGTAGAATTACCCTGGGATAACTACCTTAAACAGCATGTAATGGAAGAGACTCACAGGCAAAGTTGAATGAATTTTTTGCTTTGAGCTTTCCTTCTATATCAGTAACCTTCTCTAGTTGATCTGCAAATCCATTCTATACTTTTATGAACAGTTGTTTACAGGTGACACTACACTGAACTAATCTTATTTAGCCTGTGCTGATCTCCAAACCATTCTTCAGGTGAAACAGCTTCTTAATAACCTTGTTAATTTCAGTGATAGGTGGTGTCAGAGAAATTAATTCTCCTGCTACCCAGATTTCCTGAAAAAATGTTTCTCTTAGTATAATTCTGATCTTTCTTTTTTTTTTTTTTTTTTGGAATAATCATATCACAAGTTTTGCTTTTTCAGTTCTATTCTCAAGAAATTCACTGTTTCCTTTAACTCCAGACATTACTTTATCAGTGAATGACTGTTCTTCAAGTCTGTAATCTGTCCAAAAACTTTTGAAGACTTTCTAACATTTGGGAGTAGCTGCCTTAAGAACCCTCGAAATGTCTCAGTGATTCACTGCATTCTCTTTCACACAGATGTTCAGTTTTTGCTCTCTGTATTTTCTGATAGCCATTTCCTTTGTTTCAGAAATGTTCCATTGATTTATTTACAGACCTATTAAGATATGCTAGGCTTATCCTTTGGAATAACCTTCCTTTCTTATGTATTTCTTGATGTCCAGTATTAACAAGTGCTTCTTTTTTTTTTTTTTGACTTTCTGCTCTATAATAGTACTAGTACACTTTTGAAAGATTGAACAACCTCTTATGCTTGGGATTATAATATATTTTTTAAAACAATTACCGTACTTTTAACATTCTTTTAAAGTTATATTGAGATGATAAGCACGCTAAGCCATATCATATATGGATTATGTGATATAGTTATCTTTTAATACCATTAATCATAATCATTGTTTTAGAATCAGCACATTGGTTAAAATATACACAGTGGTTTGTAAATTCCAGGTTTATACTCCTGAGCCCAGTGTCATGTTGGAAATTATACAGGCTGTTAAATCTGAAGGGACATTTTTTTACATACCGTTACTTTGGTCAAGTAAGCTTAAAAATTAAACTATTGTTAAAAAATTTATTGTTTTTAAATAACTGAAAATTGTAGATTTTTTTTTTATTTAACAATTTTTAGTTCTATTTTCCTTCAGTCTTTATTAAAATGTGTGTCATGACTCTCTTCAGTAAAATGAGTTTCATTTTACCGAAGACTGAAGTAGTAATTAGGTTGGCAGATAAAAATAATCAATGTTAAGATGGAGAAAAAAAAAGAAAAAAAAAGGAGGGGCATCAAAGAGAATAACTTTTATTTAATATCTGATCCACACAAAAGGTAGTATGACCTATTTCACATCGGTACCATGTGCAAGTAAACTGAACCCAAGATCAGTAACTGAACTAGATTGTTATACTCTATTTGTAGCAAATGTTTTGATTTATTAAGTTCACTGAAAATTCAGTTATATTAAGAAAAAGGAAGAGAAAGTGTTCTTTGGGCATGTTCTATTTACATTCTCTAGTGCCATCCTCACCAGAAGGGTCTTCCAAGCTGGATAATGAAATATGCAAAGTTTATTAATTAAATCAAAGCATTTCAGGGACTCGCTCATGAATTAGATAGATATGAGGTGTGTATAGTAGCAGTACAAGAGATGGATAGGGAGAAGCAATTTGAAGAAAGAGAAAGACAGCTTCTTACTACTTTATGGTATAAACAACTTAAACATAAGCTAGGAACAAGTTTTATCATCAGCATTTAAAAATTATGGCCATCTCTGATGGAATTTGAAGTTTTTAATGAAAGAATAACAAGAAAATGCAATCAAAAAATGATTCAAGATAACTTTTAACCAACCAATCATGGTGGATGAAATATATCGACCATCTTAAACTTTGCATCTATGTTATTTCAGTTTCACATGCACTTCACCTCCATGTTTTGTATGATGGATTAACACATCATGGTCATTGGTTGTTAGTGTACATGCTTCACAGAAACTGCAAAAGAAGAGAGAAAAGATGAATTCTATAAAAATATTGAAAACTAATCCTTGAAAAAATATCACAAAAGGATATAATTATCCTATTAAGACATTTAATTTCAAATACTACAAAGGAAGAAACATAGTTTTGGAAGCCATGAAGAAACCAATATTAATTGAGAAAGGTTGATTAATTTGGGCTGCATCTAGAAATCTAAGTGCAGTATTATAAAGAAAAGAATATACACAAGCAGATGTAGAAATAACCTGAATATATATTTAACCAGATGTACTATATCATAATCAACAAACAACATAGAAATTGCATCCAAACTATTTTGAGTTACAGAAACACTGAGTGTGATATTCCTATTACAGCTTGGGAAGACTTGGTGTTTTGAGACACTACAAACCCAAGGCTACATCGAGCCTAGATTTTGAGTTCAAGACCAGGTTTATCTAAAAAATTTACAAAAATGATTGTATTTAATAAACTGAAAATTTCTTTTTTGAAAATCATTTGGTTGTAAATAATTTACATTTATAAAAATATTTTTTTAAATTATACTCTCTTTTACTTAATCACTTTTTTTTGTTGCACTCCATCTGAAAAAAAGATATTAAAAAAACATTTTACATGCATGTCATGCAAAAATTTTAAATATAAACCCTGGATTATCCTTGAAGAAGAAACAATAAAAAAAAAATGTAAGGACACAAAATGGAGTGGATTATCAGATCATGAAAACTAAGAAGCAAACACCACAAATGTTTATACAGTAATCCCTCAATTAATGTGCCCTGATTAGTGCGTCATTTTTTTTCGATACCCAAATTCAATTAGTGCGCCTATATACATCTTAAAAATAAATGTTACAGATTTTAAAAATTTTCCATCTATACATTTTTATGGCTATTTTAAAAAATCACTCACCAGAATGAGATAATTTAGTTACTGATTTAAAACATTTTACAAAGTTATTTTTAATGGCATACTACACTACTTCCATGTACACTATGTATACTATGTTCCAAATTTTTACCACTAAAATTTATGTCGTCTGCTATAGTACGCTCACAGATGCGAGATCCCCTCCACACTTCTGTGCATGACAGAAGAAGGCGAATCTATTCCGATAATAGGGTAATCAATCCGTCTTCTGGGATGAGTTGTTTATTATTACACATCGGAAAATTAACTTCTCTTTTATGATCATTGTAGTTTTTAAAGTGGTAACTATTTTGCTTGTATAGCAGTTGGGAAATTTTATCTATAAAGCACGTGATTTTGCATGTTGGTGACCAATTCGTACCTCCTTCATTTCTTTCTCCCCTTCAATGATAACGTCCAAGAGTTAATTAAATCTCATTCTGAAGAATTGAGTGATTCCGACCTGCTAAATTTAGATGCACAGTGGGAAGATTCCGAAGAATATGAAGAAAATTTAACCACTGATAGTCAGCCAAAAGAGATTTCACAGAAACAATTTGAAAACATTTTCGCACAATCGAAGTTTTTAAGCAGCAATGCTTACAGGCTGATCCTGATGAAGAGAGAAGCAGTAAAATTTGCTTAGAGTATTTAGAGGCAATAGGGCCAGACCATTGGTTGTATGAAAAAAAAGAAGCAAAATGCCCGCCAAACTACGTTAGGTCAATTCTTTGTTAAGAAGTAGAATAATAAATTTTATATTCTGAATATGTTTTATTGTCTTTCAGCTTCTAGGTTTTCCTTTAACTAGACCCTGAGACATACCTTAATTCTTTTATAAAAAAAAAAATTAAGGTTCACAAAAGAAATCTGAGGAACGATTTATACATTTTCCAATAGGTTATTATATTCGATTAGTCTGTTTTCAATTAATGCGCCTGTTTTAAAGAACGCATTAGCGCACTAATTGGGGGATTATTGTACTTGTCGCAGTATGTTTACTCTAAACTTCTCAGCAATGCTTAAGAATGAAAAATGTGACCAGAATATGAATAAAAACAAAAGAAAAGTTTATTATGATGTGTTTAATCATAGTGAAGCATTTTACAAACCATTAAGGATTTTAGGCATAGGTTTCTGTGGTTTAGCAGTTCATAAGAAAGATTCCGGTAATTGGGCCACATGTTTATTAAAATAAATAACAATAAAAAACAAACCCGACAAGTTTCATAAGTCATTTGACTTATATCTTCAGGGGTCAAAGGTAACTAAAAGTTTAAACACAAGAAATGAGAAATTACTCAGAATAGTTCATTCTATGCAGTTGTGGCCATCTAACTGTTCATTAAATTAAATATCCGAATGCAGATTCAGTGCAATGCTAAGTTTGAAACAATCCTGGATGCTGTCATATTCTGTTGTTCACGTTCACATTGTCTGAGGTCTGACTTAGGTATATTTTTTATCAATGCTGACCAAACTTGGTGTAGAATAAGGCCCTGGTTTTTGTTGCATTGTATAGGAATTCTAAGTATGTTTGAAGCTTCTTTAAATTTCCTTATGTAACAATTTTTTTCAATGTAAGACATGTTTGTTTTTTTGCCAGAGTAGATTATGGCTGGTGGAAGTTGTATGGTATGCTAGGCCTGATTTGTATTCTCTTCTTTTTTGCACGTCTTTTTGGTGTTCATTCATACAAATTTCCCCTGATCTTCCTATCTGGCCTGCATAGCAGATGCCACAGGAACAATGAATTTTATAAACACCTGGTTTTTTTAAAGGATGATGTGGAGGTTTTGGGGATGTAGAAATCCACAACAGTGAATCTCCTTGAAGACCTTTTTCCTCTGGACATCATAGAGCTTTATAAACATTGCATAAAAAATACTTTTTTCATGTATCAAGACAGATTTTGGGAACAAAAAGGACTGGCTATGGGCTCCCCAGCTTTAGCTAACCTATATATGGAACATTTTGAAAATAATGCTTTAAACAATTATCATAAAAAACCAAAAATTTGGCTACTCTATGTAGACGATATTTTCATCATATGGCCAGGAACAACAGAGGAACTAACTGCTTTCAAAGATTACCTGAATAATATACACAACAACATAAAATTTACTTTGGAACAAGAAGAACATAAAAAACTTTCCTTTCTTGATATCCTAATAAAAGTCAATAAAAAGATAATAAATTATCCTTCTCCATCTATAGAAAACCACCAACACAGGAAGATTTCTTAATGCGGCCTCACACCCCACCCCTCACAAAAAATAAGTTTAATTAAAACCTTGAGGGACAGAGCTTATAATATTTCCAGCACAGAAAAACAGAGAAATGAATAATTTCAATATTTAACACAGATCCTCAAAAAAAATGGTTATGAACCTATGACATTCAAAAAAATCCTTGACACACCTCCTACAAGCATCTCGCAAAAGCAAGATTTCAAGAACACAATCCCACTTCCATACATCAAGAATGTTACAGACAAAATGGCCAAATTACTAAACAAATATAACATCAAAGTTGCTTTTCTACTGCTGGAAAGAATTTCAAGATTTCTAGATTCAAGATTCCTTATGAATTATTGTGTGTGTATTTGGCTACCTGCTTGTCATGGGAATGGGTTCAGAAAGGAGTATAAGGAAAAGTTAAAGGAATGCCATTTATAGGATCTTGTGAAGAGGAGCCTCAGGCAGAGGAAGGAGGGTATGATTGAGAGTATAAGTTGGTAAGGGGATTACCAGGCTAATGTGGAAGAGATTTTTTCTATAGAATGGAAAGAGATGGGGTAGAAAAGAGGCCATTCTTGAAAACTGTATAAAGAAGGCATGGGAAGGAGTGAGAAGGTTCTTTGTGTGGAGAGTGATTAATAGTGGAATATATTTCCTGAGAGAGTATGAATGCTGAATGAATTTAACACACGCATCCTACAAGGGAGTCTTTTGACTTCCTGGTGGCTAATGCTGATAATAAGTCCCAGATATAGTCAGAATGTTGGAGTAAACCTCCAACATTCTGACTATATCTGGTATGGAAGAAAATGATAGGAAACTGGCATGAACTGTCTGAGGGTTCTTTGAAGGAAGACATTCTATTTAACTCAGTGCTTATTTAACCCTGTCATATCTTTCTTTAAGCAGTTTTACTGGAGATGTGCTCATGATGTCAAATGGTAATTCAACATCCTCACCATACACCCTGAGAAGAGTCTGTACCTCCCATACTTCCTAACCATATACTTGCTCAGCTTCCAGGGATGATCTTGACTTTATCTCCTGACATGAATTGCAAAATATTAATTGTAACCATTGCTATAAGATATTCTTACCAACTTTTATATCTGTCACATTTCTTCAATCTGTTGTCATGTGCACATAATTCCATAAGCATAGTACCATTTTGATTACCCTCTGCTGGTAATCAAAATGGTACTCAAAATAATCTTTATGATTGTTTCTTTTCTCTGTCTCTGTGGAATCCAAATGACCATATCTGAGCATTATGGTCCTGATATAGTCTTATGCAAGTCTTGTAAAATTCATGTTATTGCAAGTCATTCTCTTCAGCATTGTAATTATCCAGCATTATTATGATGACTTCTAACTAACTTAACAGTTGAATCCTTATACTTCAACTCTGTCTCCATCACTCCCTAGTTTCATTGACCATTTACAGTAAATTCTCATTAATAAACTCTGCCTGTAAAGTCCTTACTCCAAAAAGGCATAAATTGAAAATTAAATAAACAATACATGCTCTTTGCACCACTGAATCTACATTGCATGTTGGTTCAAGTGATGTGAGACTTGCATATTGCAATCCTACCATGGAAATTCATGTTGTGAGCCTCATTCACAAAACTTAACTTCAGAACAGAGGTTCTGAATATTTTTGTACAGATTCGTATTCTAGTTGATGCCCAGAACTCTGCATTTAACAATTCTGCATTTAATTAAAAATCCTTTGTAGCACCCTCTGGTCATTCAGTGAGTGTAGTTGGTCTTCCACTGCAGGTAGCACTTGCAGTTGACTCCCTGCACTTCCATCTCAGTATGGCATCACTGATTGTTGATCTGGGATGGTCCAATTTGTCAACAACTTGCTGAACAAGATTGGCTTGTAACATAGCATCCAACACAATATCTTTTTCAAACTCTGCCAGTTCCCATCTTGCAGCCATTTCACCTGGACACAGTTGCACTGACTTGGGAGCATCATATTCCTTCAGTTTATACTAGCTACAAATGCATGAATTGTTACATAGCATGATGCACCTTGCCCGTGAGGGTGGCTGTTGACTTCTTTCCACACAGTGTACGTGTCATATGTTTATTTCCATATGCAATCCTGTCACATGCCTTATCAGAATCCAGGTGTATCTTGGCATTTGACAGAATTTCTCATGAGAGGTTATCATGTAAACTCAAAGGGATGGTTTTTCAAAGTTGGCTTCTGACATGAATAAGAGAATGAGACTGAATCAGAAAATTATTTATGTAAGTGCTATGTCTGATGTAAAGAGAGCAATTAATGTGGCAATCAGGGTTTTGGGGATGGGCTTTCCAACTCTCTTGTCACCATATTATAGAATGAAGGTAGATTGCTAGGCAAGATCTGCCTTTAACAAAGCCTCACTGTCTCTGTAGAGTAATAATGGGCTGTACCGACTCTTGAATGTGTGCCCTACCAGCCTCCTGTATACCTTGCTCCAGAGATGCTGAAGGCACAATAACTCCATTATACAGTACAAGCCTTATACAGCTTGTACTGTATAATGGAGTTATTGTGCCTTCCTTTCCTGCATCATGAATCATGTTTGTGCTGAGACTCAAGTTGTTGAACTTGAGTCTCAGCACAAACATGATTCAGGGAAATTGTAATTCTTTTGTATATTACTTCAGAACCTGTGCTGATATCACATCCTCTCCCACTGTTGCATTACTATCTATAAACTTTCATCACTAATCTCTCCTAGAAGCTTACCAAGTGTCTTATGAATGCCGCCTCACATATTTTGGACAAACCAGATCTTCGATCAAGAAAAGACTTCAGGAACACCGATACTACATTCACTACAAGTTATTCCATAAAACTGAGTCAACACAGATCACAGAACACTTTGGTGAAAGGCACATCCCGTCCACAGGTACCATTTCAGATTTGAAATATTTAAAGAGAGTTCAGAGCTCCTTTTACACCACCCAAAATTGAAACAAAACATTTGTATTTCTTTACCAGAAATTTGGGAGATTCTAATTCTCAAAAACTGTGTGTGTGTGTGTGTGGTTTTTTTTTAAATATATTGTAATTTCTTACTGTCATTTCTGGCATGGGTGACTCATAGCACGAATGGGAAATCCATTATTGTAACTTTTGAACTAGTCATAATTCACTGATTATAGTCTGATTTGAAATGAAAATTTACTGTTATCAAAATACATATCTTCTGGTTTGAAAATATAATCACTGATTATATTTTCAAACCAGAAGATATGTATTTTGATACCAGTAAATTTTCATTAAAACTTTCTTTATTATGTGTGCGTGTGTTACTAATCATTTATCTATGCAACAAAAGTCAGAAAAACATCATTTTCCTTCTCCAGAACAAATATTATTATTACCAGAGACCTCCAGGGAATTAATGCACTCAACTCCTCCAATGGTAGACTCTTCCAATCATGTGCTGTTGTATGAATGAATTTAAGAGAGAGAATCATTCTCAACTTCCATGGATACCCTGTTGTTTTCTCTCTTCACCCTCCATAAAATAAAAAAATTCGATCTACTGGTATCCTATAAAGAGCCTCCATTGGAAGGCTCTTTTTCTATTTATGTCCTTTATGGGATTGAAATGCTATCTTGGATGCAAAGAACCTTTATTATGGCTTTTCAACTGAAAACGAGTTAGCTGGTCTCATATAGAGGTGGCAAGGTTTTTTAATTCTTCAAAGCAGACAAACTGGCCAGAAGAATACATGTAATATCCTTAGTAATAATACATGATTAGGATAGGATTATATTGCCCGATCAGATTTAATCCAGTTTCAGAGATGACAAATTGCTTGGTCATGAGAGGCCATTGTGCTTAACTTGCAAAGGGAATTGAGTATCCTGTAAGACCCTTTCATAAATTTGCAGGTGTCTATCATATCACCCCAATTGCTACTGTTGTCAATTGTCAATCTATTCTCATAATCCATTACACAGATCCGGTATCATCTTTAACACCTCACTTTATACCCTTTTCATTCTATTTGCATCACCTTGGAAACCAGGAGACCAAATCTGTGCATATTATTTCAGACAAAGTTGTATCAAAGCCTGGTAAAGAGGCAAAATGACTTTCTTACATCAACCTTACATCAGTGTTCGTTTCACATTGTGATTATCATCTGAGTTGTACTTGTAATGTTTGCTATGTGACCCCTGAACTTCAACTTCCTATTAAAACTCAAAGATCCCTAGCCTGATTGGTTTCTTCTAGCATAATCTGACCAGTATAATATGCCATTGGATATCTCATCACACCAAATTGCATAACTTTACATTTACTAACATTGAACTAACAATCATTTTCAAATCCCCACAATTCTGACATGTTCAAATCATTCTGCAAGTTCTGTATGTTAGACACATTCCTGCCTATCTTTGCATTATCAGCAAATAACTGTCTCCTGTCAACTTTCCAATGTCATTAATGTAAAGATAGCAATGTATTATATCTTCCATGCTATACCTGTCAAAAGCCATGATGTATCCATTTCCATTTTCTAACTCAACTGTAACATTATTATAAAATGTGAATCATTATTGCTAAATCATTTTAAAAATATGGTAGTTTGTTTTCTAGGTTAAGGCTCTCATACAAATTCATCACAGTTGTACCAAAATGGATGGGGATAAGTTAGTTGTAGTTGATGAGGATTCCGCCTCTCTTACATCCATTCGACAGGTTTAGCAGTCAAAAAAGCCAAGTACTTAGAAAATTAAATATAAAACTACAATGTTAGCCACATGACATGTAAAAATTGCTGACAACTTCCTACTTTCAAACTTCTTGGCTTATTTTTTTATACATACAAGATTGTTTAGAAGATTTACTTGCAATATTGTAAGAATTATGTTTCTTGGCCAAATTAGGACTTTAATGACCACCTTCCATGTCACGCATGTCCGTGCATGTGTTATAGTTCTGTTGTCACATTGACTTAGTGATGTTTGTTTGTTTTCCATTAATATTAACTTCTTAACATTTTCTTCATTGGTTATTTTCATTTTGCATCTTTCGACAATGACTATTCTTAGTAATGGAAATAAATAATTTCTTTTATACTATGAAATGTTATTTTTGTAAATTATGATAAATTTTGTAATGTAGCCGAAGGAAAGAATGGGATATGCCCAAATTGTATTTTTTGTTCTTCTTCTTCTTTTTCAGATATAGTTGCATTTGATCACATTTCGAGTGAAAGAATTATATCTGTTCTGTTGTCAACAATGGCCAGCTATTCTGAAACAAATTCTGAGGTATGAACTCATTACTAACAGTGTACCCACCCTAAATAAGCATCCTGATATTTTTATAATAATAATCTTGAATTTTGCATTATTTTGAATTTTATTAAAGTTCAGGTTTAATAATGTCATCCTTTTTTAGAACAAATCTTCACACATTTAGTGATATTTTTTGGGGAGGGGGAGAGATGCAAGTATCATGATCCAGATATTTTTGGAAGGTAATCGTTTTACAAAATTGCATAGTTATAGTTATTTTATAATACAGCAATCTCACAGCTTTTGGTTTATTTGTCTTTGAATAAGTTTGAATGTCAACTGATCCTAGAACACATTATGTAATTATATATTCAGTTATTCTTTTATCTTCTTGATTAGCTCCTGGTAGAAGTGGCGTTACATCACCCTCCCCAATTGACAACATAACACTGACTGTAAGGGAGAAGAAAGAGACAGAGAGCTGCAGTCCCTTGTCTCACATCACTACCAGTTGATTACTTGAAAACAGCTTATTACCTGAGAGAACTGATATATATCTGAAAGACATTCTGTTTTGTGTTATTTAAATTTATCTGAAGGAATGTAGAGACCCAACCAGGGCTTCTGCCCTAACATTCACTTGTCACCTTCTCATGGTGCACTGAATTAGTAGTTATCTACTTGGATACTGAATAAACAAGGATGTGCTGTCAATTTGGAATTTAGCTGACCAAACTGTAATTGGCTTAAACCAAAGTGCAGAGTGATGACACAACATGACGGAGTTTCATGCCAGCTGGTGCATCAATTGGTTACAAAGCCCTCATTGCTTTCATCACTGAACCAGAGCAAACAGTATGAAGTCAGCTTCTGGAATAAATTCCAGAACATTTCCCAACTCAACATTAGCAGATGGATACTATCAACATAAGAAGCATCGATGGAAAAGAAATGGAAGCAGCAGAAGAATTGGATAAGTATCAGGTCAGCATAATATGATACATATCTAGTGCTTCTGCTAGTCTTATTTGTTTTCTTTGTTACCGAAACAACGAAGACAAAAACAGGTAGATGCTATATTCAGGTAAAGACAACGAGAGAACAGGAATAGCTATAATATTCGATATTTAAAAATACCAAGATAATCATCTTGAATGGCAGGCAATATCAAGTCGAGTGATGTGAGCAATATTAGAATGGGGAGCTGGACAATGAGACTTATTTGTGCCTATGATCCTACAGAAGATTCTATTAAAGAAGAAATGGAGGAATTTTTTGCGGAATTAGAGAAGGTAACTGACACAATGAAAAGGAAAAAGCTGGTCCTTGTTGGAGATCTAAATAGCAGAGTAGGAAATTATTACTGGACATATAGAAATGTTTTATTACAATTTGAAGAAAAGACTAAAGCTAATAATAATGGTAAGTGTCTGCTGAATTTCTGTTCAGGACATGGACTGGCTATTACTAACACCATGTTCCAACATGAAAATGCACACAAATTCACATGGAGAGAAGAATCAAGAAATAAGAAAACTCTCATTGACTGTTAATGTTGATTGTGATATCTTCATGCTGGTTCAGGACACAAAAATATACAGATTTGAAATTGGAAATGATCACTTTTTAGTTTTCATCGGGATAAAGGTGAATAACCCCCCCCCCCTTTTTTTTTTTTTTTTTATAACACATCATAATAAGTCAGTAGGAGTTCAACTGACCACTGATGCTGCATGTGTGTTTTTTTTATAAAGTGAAAAAGATTTTGTTTACATTTTTTTTTATTAAAATGAAAAAAGTATTCTGTTTTGTCTAGTCTGCAGCTACTCGCCACAGGTGAGTGGGCATGCATATTTGTTGAGCCCTTATCTACAGTATATGAGCAAAAAATCGATTGACATGTCATAAATACACTTGTTGAAAGTTCTTTGGATTTTTATAAATATATCACCACTCAGTAGCGCTGTTTGCATGACAAATTCATCACAGATATCATGATTCATAAAAATGCAATGAAAATATTAACAATTGAAAATTGAGCTCTGAATTGGGTTTGAACTGTATTTACATAAATATATATATGAGTCTGCCATGCTTAATGTTCATTTGGGTTCTAGGCATACATACAGTAATTTATGTTATGAAAGAGGGTTGGGTAAGCATATTTGTTGAACCCTAATCTTGAGCCCTTATGAGAGTACATAAGCCAAAAATGGGTTGACATTTCATAAATGCACTTTAATCGCATGTATCATAATTCAGAAAAATACAATGTAAATATTGACAATTGGAAATTTAACTCTGAATGGTTTCAGGCTGTACTCCACTTAAAAAATATATAAGTGTCTGTCAAGCCTAATGTTTTTTGGGTTCTATGCATACATGCAGTAATTTTTGTTATTAAGGAAGGTTCATATTTCTCCTTCCCTCCACTCTCTTTCTCTTATAATTCCATTCTTACTGGTAAAATAATCAATATTCCAAGCTTGAAAATTATCCATAAGTAATACCCTAAACACTAATCTTGCTGTTCACTAGTCGACTCAGACAACTTTGCCAATATTGCTGCTACCAAAACGCAGTTTATTTCACTTCCCTTTACTAATTCAAATATATCTAGGCAATATCAGATTTTTCTCATTAGACTGGCTTACACTTCTTACCTTTTCTAGAAAATGCATACATCAAATGCATTACCTCCTCAGCCTTCAAAAATCTTTGTGCCAGTCAAGATGCTACTCACAAGTGAGTGGTTAATATTATATAAAAATACATTTCCCAACCTAGAAGACTGTTCTCACATTTGGGATGGTGTAAAAAAAACTACTTGATGCTATCTAGAAAGGAGAATCCATCTAATAGGTGATCTTTAAAATCTTTTCTCACAGATTAGCTCTATTTACTTTCTGATAGACTTGTCTAATGCCTTTTCTATAGGTATTTTTATGGATACCATTCTGTTGGATTCACAATCATCATTCACAGGATTGAAGGAAAGTGAAAACACAAGCAGATACTGGTCAACATCCATAAATAGTCTGGCTTTAAACTGTCCCTGTGCATTGCATTCTTTATTCTCCAGTTTGTATACATGGAATTCTTTGACCAGTAAAAGCATATTTCTGGAACATGTATTTTCCTCATTAGCAATAGGATTCCAAAAAATTTCTTCTTTGGATGTCGGTATCCATTTCTTGGAATTTCCTTCTTTAGCTATAGTTTCCCAATTCTGAGATGCAGATAAGCACCACTCTGCATATCTCTTCATTTTTTTAACCATATATTCATTTCTAACTATCAGTAAGAAACACAGAAAACACTGCAGATGGATTTTCTGCATCAGCCGATAAAAGGAGCTCATCTTCTCTACTGTACTCATGGACTGGTACGGCCATGTTACTTACCGGATTCCATTCGTTTGAAAGAGAAAACTCGCAACCCTTACTTCAAAAAATATCGTCTTCTTCAGATTTCAGATGAGGAACTACTCCATAAATATAACATCTGATTGAAATCATCATCTGAATTATTTAGATCTTCCAAAATTCATACTTCATCAGATGCAGTTTTTTTCTTTTTGAGAGTAGCTCAGGAAACTCATCACTAGAACATATGGATTTCCAAGATGTTTTTAGTTTGCTGAGTTTCATGAGATGCATTCTTGTAGAATATAGAAGGATTCATTTTCTGAATAGATAAATGTTTACTTCTGATGTAGGTGTGCTGTCCAAAGACTGGGAGCAGCTGTTCCTATATAGTGAACAATATGCCCTCCCCAACAGCAACTATACTGAAGACGCAAGAAAAACAAGTAGTTTTATTGTATCACTGAATAATGTACAGAGACATTTGCAGTCTGTATAATATATTTATCAACAAATGGTGTAATTAGAGACAACTGAAATGAAAATGGCACTACCTAATGAAACACATGTCCCTTCCCACAGAAACTATGCTGCATAGACTTGGGCAAAACCGTTTTTTGTACTGTGAAAACACAGTACCTACCTAAAAACAATTGTCCTAACATTTGTCCAAATTTTCAATTACATGAGATAAGTGTTTGTTCAATTGCATTTGAAATTTTCGATGTCATTAAGACAGATCACCAATGCCAACTTCAAATAAAATTCTACTGAAAGGGTTGCAACTAACATAGCATATAAACTTTGCATCAGATCGGCCTGCCTGCAAGACACAGAAGCGGAACATAGATGGTAAGAAGTCCCATCAGTGCGATAAACGTGTGAAACACTTCCCGATTGGGAATTTCAGTGGACATAACAAAAAGAAATGTTAGTCCTTGTTGGAGAACCAATCAACAGAGTAAGGAATGATTACCAGACATATAAAAATATTTTGAGAAAATTTGGAGAAAAGAACAAAGCTAATAATAAGTACCTGCTAGGTGTCTATTCAGGACAAGGACTAATTATCAGTATGTTCCAACATTAAAATGCACACAAATTCATATGGAAAGGAGATGCAAGAAATGAGAACAGTCTCATTGAATGTGTTGATGGTGATGTTTTCCTACTGCCTCATGATATAGTAGCATAGAGAGGATTTCTGATTGGAAGTGACCACAATTTAGTGTCGAGCAGGATAAAATTGAATTTCTTATTGAAAATTTCAGAGATAAACAATTATTCAAATATGCAAATGTGATTCAAGAAAAAAATGAAAGAATTTGAAACAAGACCCAAACTGTGACATTCATGGGTAGACTGAAAAAAACATTGATTGATTCAGCCAGAGGATCATGTCATAAGGTTGTCTGCAAGGATAGAAAGATCAGAACTCCATGGTAGACTCAGGAAGTTAGAGGCAGTCAAAGAAAAGAACAACATGCATCAAAAGTTCCTAGTAAGTAAATAAGCATTTGTTCTTAGAAATACAGGGAAAAGTGTAAGAAAGTGAAGCAAGTGTCTTTCAAACAGAATACTTATCATACTTGGAATAGCAGTCGAACTCATTACATATGGGGGTAGTGAATTAAACAGAATACTTATCATACTTGGAATAGCAGTCGAACTCATTACATATGGGGGTAGTGAATTAACCACTCATATACATAAGCTGGTAAATTTAATATGGGAAAAAGAAGAGATACCCACAGAATTGAAAGAATCACTAATAATTTCAGTTTATAAAAAAGGAAACAAATATGAATGAAAATTACAGGGGAATATCGTCACTATCAGCAGGCTACAAAATTTTATCTAATATTATACCCAAAAGAATCTTACCTTATGTTAAAGAAAATGTGGTGAATATCAAGCAATTCCGAAGATACAGATGAACAGTTGACCAAATATTTACAATTAGACATATACTAGAAAAAAAAAACAGGAATACAATCTGCAGGTCCATATTTTATTTGTAGACTTTTAGAAAAGCATATAATAGTATTCATAGAGAAGGACTTTGGGGGAATATTAGATGAACTATGAATACCTCATAAGATAATATGTGTAATCAAAATTTGCACCACTGAAAGCCAAAGCACGGTATTAACAAATGGAATTAGATCTGAACCTTTTGATATTGAGACAGGATCGAAACAATGAGATGCTCTTTTGCCCAGAAAAATGCATTCGAGAAATTGTAAAAGAAAACATAAACAGAACAGTAATTTTAGGATATGCAGATGATATATTCCTTGTTGGAAAAAATAGAAGACATTAAAACAACATTCAGAAAACTCAAAATTGCTGCTAAAAACTAGAATTACAAATCAACCAGGATAAAACCGAATATTTAATTGTATGTAGAAATCACAATCCAGGTGGAAATGACCATTTTACAGTTGATAGCTTGAAAGTTAAAAGTGCCACCTCCTTCAAATATCTTGGAACATTGATTACTCAAGATAATAAAATTAGTACAGAAATAAAAGCTAGAATACATGTCTCCAGTAGATTTCATCATTCACCACATCATTTATTATCTTACAAAATTTTATCAAACAGAAATATACAAGACAATCATTAAACCGGTTGTTTTGTATAGAGCAGAAACCTGGAGCATAACAGACCAAGATGCAAAAGCACTGCAGATCTTTGAAAATAAAATGCTCAGAAAAGTCCGTTGACCTTTCAGAGGTAACACAATAGGTGAATGGAGAAGAAGACATAACCAGGAATCATATGAACTCCATAGATCCCCACTGCTAGTTGATAAGATTCGACAAGCAGATTGAGATGGCTTGGACATGTGGAAAGAATGGCTAAACAAGCATTCAAGATGGAGCCTGATAAAAAGCAACCCAGAGATAGACCATGGGTGCTTTGGGAGAATAATATGCAAAAAGACTTAGATGATATGGGAATTCAGAACGGGAATGAAAAAGCTAAAGAAGAAGATATGAAACGTTTGCAAGAGAAAAGCTGTTCAGAATGCTATAGATGTATGTTGTGAATGGGACATTATATCAAGCAATACTTAGTCAGCAGTAAGAATTAAATTTTTAAAAGAGGTATACCGTGAGTAGACATATCAATGCAAAATTAATAACGGAAAAAACTCGCGTACAAAGATTATTTAATTTTTGCCTGTGTGTCACAGGCATCTTCAGTACATTAAGCTCAAATTAAACAATAACTGACAATTCCAAAAAGTGCCACCTAAATAAGAATTAAAGGAAGTACAGGAAGATGGTTTGGTGTTAAATCAGGTGTGAGACATGGATACACATTATCCCCCCTCTGTTATTCATCATCTATATGGATCATATTAGGAAGGAAAGTGGTGTAAAATCTCTCATGATATGTGACTTTGTAACTTATTATGTTCGTTTTTGCATGTTTTTTTGTTTAAAAGAATGTCATCATCATCATCAAATTCCTGCCATGTACCCTCAAGGGATGTACAGGATATGACAGTACTACATGAAAAAATTACATCATTACTAACTTCCTATCTACAATTTTCCTCCAAATCAGTCTGTTACTTGTCAAGACTCCAACATTATCAGATCTTATATTTCTATCGTCTAAGGCACTTTGTACCGTATCAATCCACCTATATCTTGGTCTTCCTCTGGGTCGTTTTCCTGCCAACCTGGTAGAGAACACTTGTTTTGCTAATCTTTCCTCTCCCATTCTATTTAAGTGACCATACCATCTGAGATTAGCTCTGCTAACGCATTCCTGGATGCTGACAATGTCAAGTTCTTTCCTAATATCCTCATTTTTAATATGATATTGCCATTGATGCCATCTGTTCACGCCTCTAATCTTTCTCAGGACTCTCATATCTGCGGTCTCTAGTCTTTGGTCAAGTGTTTTACTTCTGACCCAGCTCTCAGATCCATAAGTTAAAATTGGTTTGAACACAGTCTTGTATACAGCTAATTTAGTGTTCCGACTAATTTCTTTCTTATTCCATATGAATTTATTCAATTGACTTCCCACGATACCAGCTTTGCTGATTCTGTTGTCTATTTCTATATTTAGTTTACCATCTTCAGTAAAAATTGTGCCTAAGTAGCTGAAATGTTTTACTTGTTCCACACGTTCTCCATTCACAACACAGTTGACATTTTCAATGATTCTGCCTATTTTCATTGTTTTTGTCTTTTTATTGCTGACCTTCATACCATATCTATTACAACAGCTATTCAATTTAGTCAGAGAATCTTGCAGACTTGTAGCGGATTTATTTACAAGTATAACATCATCTGCATAAAGCAAAGAGCTGACATTAACATCTCCAATTTTGATATCAGGTTTAATACCACATTCCTTCATAATGTGATCCATATAGATAATGAATAACAGAGGGGATAATGTACATCCTTGTCTCACACCAGATTTAACATTAAACCATCTTCCTGTACTTCCTTCAATTCTAACTGCTGACTCACAACTCAAATAAAGACTAAGTATTGCTTGATATAATGCCCCATTGACACCATATAACTGCAGCGTATTGAATAGCTTCTCTCTTGGCACCTTGTCATATGCCTTTTCCAAATCGACAAAACTTAAATACAGATCTTTGTTATATTCCCATGCTTTCTCGACTATTTGTCGTAAAGTGAAGATCTGATCCTGACAGCCTCTATTTGGCCTGAATCCAGCTTGTTCTTCACCAAGCTTTTCTTCCACAATTCTTCTCAACCGTTTCTCAAGTATACTTGCATAGATCTTGCCAGGAACACTCAGTAGGGAAATACCTCTGTAATTCTCACATTCAGTTTTATTTCCCTTTTTATATATGGGTACTATGAGAGCTCTACTCCAATCATCGGGAATTCGTCCCTCTGTCCAGGCTTTCTGAACTATGCAGTGCAGCCACTGTAAGACTCTTATACCACCATACTTCAGCATTTCTGGTCGAATATCATCTACTCCTGCTGCCTTTCCACATTTCAAGCCTTTGATGGCTTTTTCTACTTCAGGAATGGATATGTATTCCTGACTGCATGCCTGGTCAGTGTTTTTTATCACTTTGCTGTCATCACTGCTTGTTTCATTTAGCAGTTTTTCAAAGTAATTACTCCATACTTCAAGGATATCTTTTTCTCCTGTTTTCATTTCACCTTTATCATCTCTAATTCCTTTTACAGCACTCTTTCCTCCATTCCTAAGCTTCTTCAACAACCTCCAGAATATTTTGCCACCTTCTTGATATTTATTTTCTATATTCTTGCCAAAGTCCTCCCATGACTTTTGTTTAGCTAGTTTTACACACTGTTTAGCTTTCTTACATTTGTCTCTGTATTCTGTAAGAGTAAAAGCTGACTTATTTGCCAGGAACTTTTGATATGCTTTCTTCTTTTCCTTCACTGCCTCTTTAACTTCCTGTGTCCACCAGGGAGTTCTGATTTTTTTATCTTTGCACACAACCTCACCACATGCCTCTCTGGCAGAATCAATCAATGTTTCCTTCAGAGTTTGCCACTGAATCTCCAAGGTTTGATTCCTGTTCTCAAACTCTTTCATTTTCTTTTCAATAATATTTCTGTATTTTAGTCTACAGTTTACATCTGAGAGCTGTTCAACTTTTATTCGCTTTAAAACTTTCTTACATGTTATTCTTTTCAATATGAAATTCAATTTTATCCTGCTCAAGACTAAATAGTGATCACTTCCAATTTCAAATCCTCTGTCCACTCTGGTGTCCTGCACCAGGGAGAAAACATCACTATCAACAATAACATAGTCAATGAGACTTTTCTTATTCCTAGCCTCTTCTCTCCATGTGAATTTGTGCACATTTTTATGTTGGAACATGGTGTTAGTAATAACCAGTCCATGTCCTGAGCAGAAATCCAACAGATATTTGCCGTTATTATTAGCTTTGCTCTTTTCTCCAAATTTTCCCAAAATATTTTTGTATGTCTCACAATCATTTCCTACTCTGCTATTTAGATCCCCTACAAGGACCAACTTTTCCTTTTTCATTGTGTCAGTTGCTTTTTCTAAAGCCTCAAAAAATTCCTCCACTTCTACCTTAGTAGAACCTTCTGTGGGACCATAGGCACAAATAAGTCTCATTGTCCAGTTCCCCATTCTCATATTTGCCCACATTACTCTACTTGAGACTGACTGCCATTCAAGAAGATTAGCCTCGTATTTTGTGTTGAATACTATGGCTACTCCTTCTTTTCCTTGATTGTTATTGCCTGAATATAACATTTTGTATTTATTGCTCAGAAAGATCTCACCAGTTTTGGTCTTTTTTGTTTCAGTCACCCCTATTATGTCGATCTGGTACTTATCTAATTCCTCAGCTAGCTCCATTTCTTTGCCATTCAGGCTTCTTACGTTGATAGTACCGATCTTTAACTCTGGTGATGTTGAGTTGGGGCTTATTTTCAGATTTGTTCCAGTAGCTGACTTTTCGCTGTTCGCCCTGGTTCCCTGGCGGAAACAACGGGGGCCTTGTTTAACCGGGTGACGCCCCAGCCGGCATGAAATTTTGTCATGTTGTACCATCGTTTTTCATTTTGGTTTAACCAATAAGAATACAATTTGGTCGGCTAAATCCCAAATTACCAGCCCATCCTCGTTCGTTCAGTATCAAAGTAGATACCCAACAGGGTGCACCACGAGAAGGTGAGGATTGGACATTAGGTCAGAAGCCCTGGTCGGTTCTCCGCATTCCTTTAAAGGCTATGTGGAGGTCTCCTCTCAGTTATACAGCTTTGACCCTTAAGCACCCCTTAAAAGAATGTACTTAGAGTAATGTTAGTTTTGGACTGAAAAATTTTTTCTCTAATAATATTGTATTGAACCATTGTTAAAATAATGTGGTGCATGATGTCATCATGTAAGGCTATTAAGTAATGTTAAATCAGTAAGTCTAATTCTAAGATTAGTGAAGAATTCTGAGAATTACCATAGATGGAAATTTCCAAAGACGTGTGAAAGATGTTGGCATCATGTCCAAAGGTCAAATCTTGGCTGGCAGACATCAAACAGTGGACTGCCATGAGCTTTGAGGGACTGTTCAGAGTGGCTAGGATCGCTCGAAATTTGCCAAGGTGGTCGCTGACCTCCGATAGGAGATGACACTCAAAGAAGAATATTCCTTTCCCTATTCAGTTATGTTCAGTTTTACTGATTTGAATTTAGAGGATGTATCCAGTCCCAAATAATTTTTGCCAGTTGGAACAGAAGATCTAGAGTTTTGTCTAAAATATTGACAGGAAATCTATTATTATTATTATTATTATGATGATTATTATTATGTGACACCCTCAAGGAGTCCAAAGACTCATCGAGGGAGGGTACCTGCTCTACAACTCTCCGTCTCCACCAACTACACAACTACCATCCTCCATATCAATGCCATCTACTGTTCGCCACTGCCACTAGTATTTTCACAGACAATTACAAAACATCCATGCTCACTGCGGGACTGAAACCTGCAGTTTTTTGGCTGGAGAGCAGATACGCTAACCACTGAGCCAGCCAGGTCAGTTCTAACCCATGGAAAACTAGTAGAGATATCCATGAGTTAGAACTGATCTCTACTTGTTCCATGGTAAATAGAAGCAGAGATCAGTAAATTGAAATTTAAGTAGGGCTGGATTATGATCTGCCATGTTTGATCTGAATTACTCTGTTTGTATAAGACGAGATATACATTTGCCAGTATTCAATACCTCAGTTCATGTAAGTGTAAGCCTGGTGATTAGGATTGTGAATCATCTATATATCTTCTAGTTAAGCATTGTCAAGACATATTTTTTATGTGGCCCATACATGAGAAGTTGGTTGGTCAACCTGTAGTACATTAGGTACCTGCAGAGATTTGGGAAAGGAGAACTTGTTCATATTAGATTTGAAGACCTATTGATTATATTCCTTGGCAAACACCTGGGAAGGGAAGCTGTTCCACAGTACAGCATCAGGGAATGAAGGAGGAGGAAGAGATATTTGTTCTGTATGGAGTTTGACTGTGAAGGGATGTTGGGTGGCAGCTCTGTCTGTTTTAATGGGTTTGGTAGATAGAGGGTGATTTTTAATGCCAGTTCTGATAAACATTTGCCATGAAATTATTTATAGAAGATACATGCAGCAGATACTAAATGCCTGTATAAAAGCAACTGGAGGTGGTCAGGAATGGGTCATTAATCAGTCTGATTGCTCTCTCCTGTATTAATTACATCAAGTATTTTTAAGGAACTCTTTGAAAGCATGGTCCCAAATGTGTGAGCGGTACTCGATGGGTGGGTGGATTTGTGATATGTAAAAGTTAATAGCTGTTCAAAGGTAAAGTAATGCCTTGAGCAAAAGAGGAATCCTGATTTTTTGGATGCCAAGGAAGCAATGGTTGTAATATATTTAAGCCAAGAGGATCTTGATGTCAAGGTAATCCCAAGGAGTAAACAACGAAAATAACATGATAACCATAGTAATAAACTTTAATGAGAAGCACATATATTTTGTACTGAAAATAACAGTACATCATCAGTGTGTGGAAACAATGAGCAATTCATATTTAAAGATTAGAATCCCAAAAAGAGAAATCTCATCTTGCCTAGAGATTTGGATGTTGTCAAGGGAGAATATGGTTCTTTTTTTGTGTGGAAAATAAGGCATAACTGTGTTTTGCAGGCATTGAATTGACAAAATTATCCATGCCCTATCAAAGAATGATTTGGAGATCAGAATTTAGAGTTTTAGAAGTTGTTGTTCTGTAGATTGTGTGGTACAAGTGAAAAGGAGGAATGTGCTCTTCATCAGTGAAACTGTGTATGGAATTGATGGTCAACTGGAGCATGTCATTGATATATAGAAGAAAGAGCAGGGATGAGAGGACAGAATCTTGTAGGACCCTAGCACTGGTTACATAGAAGTAGGGGACCGTCTGCCATCATGGTCAATATGCTTCCATTGTGAAAATTGCAACCTAGTTGAAGAAGTCACAGGACAGAGAAGGTTGAAGGCAATAATCCAGCCAAGAGAATGAGGCATAGAAGTCTCAGAGGTCATCCAACTTGCCATTCTTATACTGCTAGATAACTCTTGGGCACAAATGGCTGTGTGAGTGATGCTCAGTGGGGGGGGGGGGAGATAAGCATAAGGTTGTGGTCTGAATTACCTTAGGGAGTTACAACGTTCACAGTATGTTTGGAGGGATAACTAGTGAGGAAGAGGTCCAGAGTGTTTGGAGAGTGGTTTTGTTTGCCATTTTTGCTGTAGGCATTAGTAAGCATTTGCACATGACTGATATTAAATGAATAAAAAATGACTGTTATAGGACACTTAAAGAGTACTTATGAACTTTTCCATGATATGCCTTTTAAGAATTGTGCTGCAGTTTTGTTTGGTGGAGTTTGTATAAGAAATCACTTTTAAAACAATAAAATAAGGAGCACATGTCTAGATCAACTTATTCCAAGCCACTACCTACTATTAATAGCATATCCTGCTTTTCCACTCCTGGAATCACATTTTATCTAATGTGCAGTTACCTTGCTGTGATGTAGTGGGCAGCCATATTTATATAGTTTATACATTTATAAACCTTATTACACACTTCTGGTAGTTCCGGTCTGTTGTCAAGACTTACCCTTCTGCATCCCTTTGGATAGCACAGAACGATCCAAAGAGGAGAGGGACAAGAATACAAATACCCCTACTCCAGCCCTGTTATTATTTGTCTGTAACGGTTTTTATATCTCTATATCTACAGAAATAAGTGTCATAGAGAAACAGTAACTTAATATTATGGCTTAGCATTAGTTTCCATGTGGCTTCTTGTTTAACTAGTCTGTGGGGTCCTTGTACATTCAGTGAAGCAATGCAGAAAGGAGATAACATGAGTAGTGAAGTGTAGCTGATAAGTGTTTCACCCCCAGATTTTGGATGACCCTAGCACTGGTTACATAGAAGTAGGGGACCGTCTGCCATCATGGTCAATATGCTTCCATTGTGAAAATTGCAACCTAGTTGAAGAAGTCACAGGACAGAGAAGGTTGAAGGCAATAATCCAGCCAAGAGAATGAGGCATAGAAGTCTCAGAGGTCATCCAACTTGCCATTCTTATACTGCTAGATAACTCTTGGGCACAAATGGCTGTGTGAGTGATGCTCAGTGGGGGGGGGGGGGGGGGAGATAAGCATAAGGTTGTGGTCTGAATTACCTTAGGGAGTTACAACGTTCACAGTATGTTTGGAGGGATAACTAGTGAGGAAGAGGTCCAGAGTGTTTGGAGAGTGGTTTTGTTTGCCATTTTTGCTGTAGGCATTAGTAAGCATTTGCACATGACTGATATTAAATGAATAAAAAATGACTGTTATAGGACACTTAAAGAGTACTTATGAACTTTTCCATGATATGCCTTTTAAGAATTGTGCTGCAGTTTTGTTTGGTGGAGTTTGTATAAGAAATCACTTTTAAAACAATAAAATAAGGAGCACATGTCTAGATCAACTTATTCCAAGCCACTACCTACTATTAATAGCATATCCTGCTTTTCCACTCCTGGAATCACATTTTATCTAATGTGCAGTTACCTTGCTGTGATGTAGTGGGCAGCCATATTTATATAGTTTATACATTTATAAACCTTATTACACACTTCTGGTAGTTCCGGTCTGTTGTCAAGACTTACCCTTCTGCATCCCTTTGGATAGCACAGAACGATCCAAAGAGGAGAGGGACAAGAATACAAATACCCCTACTCCAGCCCTGTTATTATTTGTCTGTAACGGTTTTTATATCTCTATATCTACAGAAATAAGTGTCATAGAGAAACAGTAACTTAATATTATGGCTTAGCATTAGTTTCCATGTGGCTTCTTGTTTAACTAGTCTGTGGGGTCCTTGTACATTCAGTGAAGCAATGCAGAAAGGAGATAACATGAGTAGTGAAGTGTAGCTGATAAGTGTTTCACCCCCAGATTTTGGATGAGTCTAATGAGGAGCATATTGTCATCAATTGGAGTTATGTCCATTGAAATACTGATAGTTAAATCAATGCAAAAGTCATATTTTCCATATATAAGCAGAAAAATGGTGTTATCACCATATTATTTAATTCTTTGGATCAAAGATCATTGCAGCAAATTTTTTCCCTTGTAATATGTCAGTTATTCTTGATAAAATTGATTTTTTTTCCCTTTACATATGCACAAGTAAACAAAAGTTTGCACATGGTCATACAAAATATTTTAATAATATGGTGATACCCCATTTTGCTACTTGTATATAGAAAATATGACTTCTACATTGATTTAGCTCTTGTATCTCCACAAGTCTGTCACCCATTGGGTGACACCTCAGTAAAGATTTAAACTAGTCTAAGTGGTTATCCTTTACATGTCCAAAAGTAGGCATGATGTTCATTATGGAATACTGAGGCAGTTTGATATGAAGTCATCATCCTATATAAAGTATCCTGTTGTAGATACTTCACATGCAGATCTTGATTCATGTTTGATGGCTAAAAACAAGAATATAATTTCTCGCAAAAAAAAAAAAAAAAAAAAAAAACTTGCTATAAATTCTGAACATCTACTAATTATTATTGTAGATGATGTTTAACTGACTAAAGAATAAACATTCCGTGATCCATTAAATTGGAATCAGTTTTCTCTGTATCTTCCATTTTACAGATGCTAGTGATTCTCTCTCATTTCTTGTTAGTAAAATAAAAAAAAAAATGTGAAAGTTCGCAATGACTTGTCTCAGTAATCATGTCTCAAGAGAAAACTACAGCATTAATTACAATTCATGACTATTAAAAGAACCCAGTGAGATCATACGCTTCCATGACATCCTGAACCGAATTACTCAAATAAACCTCCATTGTGAGACTAGCTTCACTTGAAAAGTCCTTATAAAGATCCTTCAATCCTAGACAGGATTTGAAGTTTCAGTCTTTACGCCTGAAAACCATTATCTTTACCACCTGATAAAATAATTCATATATAGAAAAAAGTGAATAGGAAAGAAGAAAGATCATGTTTTTTTGGAATTATGAAAGTCAATAGAAATAGATTGGATTCTTCTTTTGAACAGGCTCGGCACACCTGCACATAACCAAGGCAGCTTCAGGGATAAGAATTTAGAGTGGAATGGGAAATGAATGTTTCCATACCAATAATCAGTGCCTTTTGGGGGGGGGGGGGGACAGAGTGCAACAGTACAGCATACCAGCACTTCAATTAAACAGTAATTTTGAAATTTTTTATACATTTACCTAGTATTAAAATAAACTTAGTTATTTAATGAAATTTGCATTTTTACTAGACCTATTGTTAAGATATTTGCTATAACTATTTTTAGAATTTTAATGTATATATTATTAACATGTTCACACCAGTCTGTGTCTCACGTGTTGCTCCTCAAGCATGATATACTGTATTTTAATGCTACAATAAAACCTTTACTTTTTTTTTTTTTTTGGTTTGCTATGGTATAGTGTTCATTCCCATTGTTTCTTATTGTAGTCCTTACACTATTCATTACCTAAATACTCCAATTACTCTATTTTTCACTGAATACAGTATACACTGGCTATGTTTGTATGGTGCTTTGTGGGGGGTGGGGATATGCTTCACTGCATAGAGTCATTTTCATTCTAGTACTAAACAACCAATATATATTGGATAAGTAAACAGAAAGCATTGGATAAATTCTCATGTCCTGCTTGAAAGTCAAGTACAACACGAGTCGATTTGTCTCTTCCTCTCACAAATGTGTTAATTAAATCATTTTACTTTTTGCATCTGACATTAGCAAATTCTGTTCATTCAAGAAGTAATATAAAAAAAACATTGTCTTGAATTGTAAAGTAAAAAATGAAAAATTCTTCTCAAGTAGCTTCTCCAATTTGGAGGTTAGCAATCATGGTATGCCAGAGTGTCCAATCCGCTGCCATTCTTTTGTTCTCATTATAGCTCTTGTTATCATCAATTTTTTACATCATCAATCCAAGAAGTTCTTCATCTACCAGGAGATCTTCTTCCCTCCAGTATTTCCAGAGATGTTTTCCTTGCTTATCCTCTTAATATGTGTCTTGCCAATTTGCACTTTCTCTTTATAAGATCTTCCATGAGTGCTCTTTTGGTTCCCATTAACTTAATACCTCTTCATTAATTTTTTTTTTTTTTTTGTCTCATTCCAGGAATCTTCATTGCTCTCCTATAGCACCACATCTCAAAGTCCTGCAATTTCTTGATTATGAATTTTGTATATGTCCATGTCTGACATCCATAATTCATTGTGGACCATACATGGGACCATACTATAAAAGCCTCCACAAAACAAATGAAAAAATGAGTGAAGAGTTAATTACTGAAGTTGTGTCAAAGACTGTTTTTGTTCATGATTGTATCCGCTTCCAACAGCAAAGAATGACTGACATGAATGATTGTTCACTTTGCTGAATTGTTGATAAAAATACTTCTGTATGTAGTATTACTGGTTGAAGTATCAAAATAAGAGACTCGGATGCCAGACCATTGTTAGGGTATATGTCGCTTTAAAATTAAAGAAAATACGTGTATGTTGTTTTAAAAAGCTTTTTCAGTGGTTGAGATATAGTTTTGCTGCCCTTGAAGCCTTCTCCTGGGCATTGCTTTAGTTGCTTAGTGAGTTTCAACAGTCCTGCTTGAACGTGTATAATGTACACAAGTGGAATGAATTCTTGGAGTGGAAAAGAAGATGGGCATGAAGATTTTTTAAGGAATGAGCAAACTACCAAGTCGCATGTTATCTTCAGTTTTTTCCTGCTAGCAAGAATGCATCACCTATTTTTTTACAAAAAAAAAAAGCACTTCCAATAATAATTATTTGGATGATGTATCCATTGTAAATATTTGGATCATATAACTAAAAACAATAAGTCAACCAAGAAAATGAAGCATAAAAATCGCAAAGATTATCATACTTAGCCCTTCTATAATGCCAGACAGCATGTGTATGAGAGTGGATTTATGAAAGTTGCTCCATGGAAAAAGAAATCAACTGAATGCAGATGGAATGCTAATGATGAAGATTTTAGAGAGTCATCTGGTATTCCTGGTATATGGACAATTTGTGTGAGAACATTGATGATTATAAATATAAACACCTCACCTTCTCTACCTGCTGGATTTATGCAGTTGGAAAACTAGGAAAGGAAATCAAAACATTCAGAAAGGTTGGGTGACATTAACAGAGAGACATTTTATGATTGAAAAGCAGGCTCTTTTCATGATCTACCATCATGAACATATTGATGATATGTTTATGATCATGATGTTACCAGAAAAAACTAGGAAAGGTAATCCATATCTTTGCTCCTGGATTCAGATATAGTTTTTGACCACCTCAAACTTCTAGTAAGCAAAGTGATGGTATTACACCAAGTAATGAACCATTAGAGTCTGAACCTAGGGACCTGTGAAATGACCTGCAGCTTCTCAGCATCCCTTTTCGTTCCTGCATGCATATCAAATTTTTCTCATGAAATGCTCCCCACCAACTGTTCACTGTAGATAATATCAACAGGTTCCTTTTTTCTCAACCCTCACCTATATAAACTGCACATGGTAATAGTTTACTATGAGTTTCTCTGTTAATTTCCTATATGTGAAATTGATGTTTAAATGTTTGTGTAAATATTCTTGAATCCCTTGTACATTTGGATTCAGTTTAGATATTAGAAGTACAACTTCATTCAGGAATAAGGCCAATATGCTAAATCTGTTAATTGCTTGTGTTCTACAGTTGGTTCGCCTGTTTTGCAGAATTTAAAACCTGAGTTTCTAACACAAAAAATCTGCCGCCTCTGTATGAGAACTAATTGGCATTTAATTAAAAAGCTTTATAAAGGTTCTTTGCATCCTCTTATAAGATTCACTCCTACACCATGTCCAAACTAAGGGCATGATTAGCACTTTTTGAGCTATGGTGGTGGTGGTGGGGGGGGCTCTTGCTTCAAAATTATAGTATGTAAAAGAAAAACAAAGTGAGATAAGGGTTAACTTTGGCACTGAAGTTCTAAGTATAGATGGAATGATACCATACTGATAGAATTCGTAATATTCAGAGTTGCTGATATCTCCCTCTCTGAATAGATCAGGAGTATCTTAAGTAAAAATTAAAGATGCTGTGAAATTATATTCTTGGTTTAATCCTTTATCCAGGTGTAAGCAAACAAAGTTTGCATGTGAAGTATCTTCACGACTGGGCTGCTTGTATATAGAGCTAATGACTTCACATCAATTGCCTTAGTATCTCATAATGCAAAGCACATCCTTGCATTATATACATCCTTTGGGATGTATATAATGCTATACATTATGAGAAGGGCCACTACCCAGAGGTTTCTATAATATAATATATCTGCACTTTAATATACCTTTATTGAGGTATATTAAAGTGCAGAGATACCTCTCCAAAAATTCTGAACGATCCACAAGATAAATCTCACTGAGCGACCCTAAAGGATCTCCAGGACAGGAAATTCAATTGTGGCTTCACTCAGTGAAAGGCAAAAGCCCACCACCACCGAGTGGTGGTGGATTTTTGCCTGTCACTACTCTCCAAGAAGTAAGCAAACCCAAAGACAAGCATAATTAAATGTGAAGGTGGAGCTCAGAAGAGATACCAAAGTCAAAGTAATGCAAACATTATATATTTCCCACATACAAGTAATGAATTTAGTGATATACATTGAAAATTGTTTCATTTGGTTATACTATACATTAAAGATGCCAAAAAATTATATTCTTGGTTTAATCCTCTATCCAAGTGTAAGAAACAAAATTTGTGCATGAAGTATCTCCATGACTCAACTACATGCATATAGAGGCTAATGACTTCACATCAGTTGCCTTATTTTTGGAATCTTTAATTTATAGTGAAATGAAAAAAAGATGTGTAATGAGATGAAAAATTTGGAGAATAAGAATGGATAAGTACAAAAGGTTAAGGTGAAGTAAAGCAGAAAAAAAGAGGTGACAAATGACTCGACAATAGCGATGTATGGAGATTCCATTATTAGAGGTGTGGTAAATGAGAAATTCTATAGAGTATGTTTTCCATAAAGGAGAATTAGCAAGATAATTGATAAGATAAGAGATGCTGACAAGCAAGTTGAAACTTTTAACATTTCAATATCTTAAGTAAATGATGTGGTAGTAGTTGGAGGAGATGCAAATATGTTTATGTTCATTGATGTGGCAATTTGAGAAAAGATATTGTATCTAGAAGTCTGCTCGACCATATTACCACTAGAGTGCTTATTTCCAATGCTTGTTTGATTCATGAACTGAGAATAAATTACATGGTTGATATGCATGTGATTGATATGATTTTTAGCTTTGAGTAAGTAGTTAATGTACCTGCTCTCCAGTCAACAGACTTCAGTTCAAATATTGCTTAATTATGGATATTTGTGATTGGTTTTATATATGAGATAGATAAATTTCTTCACTCAATTTATGGCCCCATCCCATCTATAAAAAGTGGCTTTAAAAAGTTCTGTGTTTATTCTAAGAGTAGGGTGTATGTATTTTGTAACCAATAAATAAAAAATACAAAAATAATAAAGATAAATAAAAAGAACTTTAGCCTGCCCATGTTACCAATGTACTGTAGGTTTACAGCCTTTCATGAGGAAAAGTCATGTAAAAAAAAAAAGTTGAATTTTGCTTTATAATTCCCTAGACTTTTGGAGAGATTATGTAGGCAATTGCAAACAGTGGCTTTAACTAAACCCAAAAATGCATCTATCATTTGGATATAAGAGCAAATAGTTTTGTGCTTTTGAGTTTTTCAACTCAGATTTGAATTGGTTGATTACATTTTTTTCAGATAGATTAAAATAAGAATTGTAGAGTTTTTTTTCTTATAAATAAATAAATATGTTTAATGAGTTTCATCATTGATAAAACTGGCAGTTTTTGAAGCTTAATTTATTATTTTGTTTGTCACTTAGCTCCAAGAAATATTTCTAACTATATCAATGGATATTAAAAACAGAATTGAAAATCAGACACCAAAAATAAGGAGAAAGATTAGGTATTTTGTTGTTTTTTCTTATGTCTACATATAGTTTAAATGAGTTTTAAAGTTAACAATGAGAAATATGACTAGCATTATAGGCTTCTTTGTAAGCCATCACCTCTTAATCTAAAAAGTAAAGAAGTGATTCCATTAATTTTTTTTTAAAAAAAAAGCTTCATTAATTGCATAATACATAGTGGTATCATTTGTTATTACACTGATCAAACTTAGAACTGTTTTTGACATTCATGCCACATATATAATTTTGTTTTGCCTAATTATGACTCAAACAAAATTTAATAGTGATCCTTAAAATGACTAAATTTCATTAAATATTATTCCTGCAAGCCAAGGTGGGATTGTTATAGTTACAAAAAAAATAATTATAATGGGGAAAGTTTTTTGTCAAGTAGCATTGAATCTAGGACTAGCTTAATAGTGAAAATTTCTGCAATCTATACTATTGACCAAATACACATTACCCTTACAAAATTATCATTATTTATATGCAACACCGTTTAAGATTGTTTAGCAGTGTGAATGATCAGCTGGCAATATTTCTGTTGCTTTTGACACATTTACAGTATATACTAATATCAAATAGCAGTAGTAGTACTTTTTGAAAAATCCACAGGTGTATCAAATGTGGTTTATGAAACTTGTTCCATTTTTCACATATGTACTTGCTGTAAATATATAATTTTCTTTTTGCCTGATTTTGTCATATGAAACGGCTGAACAAATGTTAATAGATATCCAAAATATCAAATGTTATTCATCTTCGTCCAGTAGAATTAATAATATTATTGCAAATCATTTTTCCTTTAAAAATTATCCTGTTGAAACTAATATGAACTTTATGGACATCATTTCATGTACATCCTAAATCCAAAATTTTATTATTATTAATATTATTATTATTACTATTATTACGGGCAACTCCAGGGAGTCATTAGACTCATCGAGAGAGGCCCCAAATCATATTCATCACAACTATTTGACATTCATACAGTATCTATCATACCTCGCCTTAAACTCATTCACTGTCACAGCATCCACCACAGACTCAGGGAGTGCATTCCACTCATTCACTACTCTAAAAGTAAAGAACCCAGCTCTAACACCTTTACTAACCACACTTTTGCCCAGTTTCCATGGATGTCCCCTAGTCCTCCCACAACCAGCCCTGTTCTCAAAAATATCTTCTGAATTAATTTTATAGAAACCCTTCAGTAATTTGAATGTCTCAATCATATCTCCCCTCCTCCACCTATCAACCAATTTTTGCAACCCACAAATCCTGTTCTCATACGGTTCATTCCACAGACCTGCTATCATCTTGGTCACTCGCCTCTGGATCCTCTCCACCTCCTCCCCATCAAGAAGAAACCTAGGTGACCAGATCTGAGCACAGTAGTCTAGATGGGGTCTTATCAAGGCTCGATACAGAGGAACAATAACCTGCTTGTCTCTGCTTGTCAACGTATTCTTCAGCAACCAAGTGATTTGATGAGCTGTTTTGGTCACTTTTGCAATGTGTCCCCTAAATTTCAATTCCTTATCTACCAACACTCCTAAATCTCGTGCCTCATCAATTTCCTGGAGCACGGTTCCACCAATGCAGTAAACTGCTGCCAATCTTTTCACCCCAAAATGCATAACCTTACATTTTGCCACATTAAACTGACATCCATTCTCCTTAGCCCAGACCTCCAATCTATCCAAATCATCCTGCAAAATTTTGACGTCATCTGCATTCACTATTGCCCTACCCAACTTCGCATCATCCGCAAACAAATGAACTGTTCCTCTCAGATCATTTCCTATATTATTTATGAACAAATTAAACAGCAGTGGTCCAAGAACAGATCCTTGTGGCACACCACTAGTCACAGGCCATTTTTGTGGACTCTACTCCCGAGTAAACCACTCTCTGATATCTCTCCGTCAACCACCCTCCTATCCATCTCACCAACCCTATGTCCATTCCCATATGCTGCAATTTACTGATTAGAATTCCATTTGGAATCCTGTCAAAGGCCTTGGCAAGGTCCAGTAGAATCACCGTAAACCCATTACCCTTATCCAGTCCAGCCGTCACTGTGTTATAATACGTGAGCAAGTTACTGAGGCATGACCTACCCTTCACAAAACCATGCTGTCCCCGATACAGTATCCCATTTTCTTCTATCCAATCTTGTATTTTCCTCTTGACTATTTTCTCTAAGACCTTGACAATGATTCCTGATATGCTAATCGGTCGGTAATTTACAACAGCAGTCTTGGAACCACCTTTATGCAGTGGAACTATTTTCCCCTCTTTCCACCCGCTCGGGACTAACCCAGACCCGAGACTCAAATTAAACAAAATGGTCAAGGGTACTGACAATTCTTTAGCTGCTTCTCGTACAACACGAGCTGGTATACCATCCAATCCCACAGATGTATTGACATTGAGGTTATGCAATAGACTACTCACCTCCACTTCATTAACCACAATTCCCGTATAATCTACTGGTTTATTCGTTTCTGCAATGTCACCACCTGGATGATATACTTTTGCAAAGTGCTCACTCAGTAACTCAACTATCTCAACTGATTCAGTTACCTCATTACCATCGGCATTCTTTAAAATCAAGCTGCCATGTACATTTTTCCTTTTACTTGCTACATATCTAAAAAACTGTTTAGGATTCTCTTTAGCCTGCATGGCCAATGTTCTTTCGTAATCCTTTTTTGCTTTTCTTACCACACTCGTCACCCTTCTGGCCTGCGCTTTATACCGTTCATGTGCCTGCAGGTCACCCTTCTCCTTAAATTCCCTCCATAGTTGTTTCTTTTTTTGCAGCTCAAGCTTAATGGTGTTATTCATCCATTTTACCCCTACTTGATTTATTATTCGGACTCTAAGTATACAGTCAGCCATTGCTTCATGCAAGCACTTCTTAACTACCTCCCATGCACTATCAACTTCTAGTCCTTGCAGTTGTACATGCCATGGCACTGAACCAATCAAACTCATAAGCTTGTCATACTTTCCAGCCCGATAATTCCACATATACCCTGTCTTAATTGAAAATTCTACACCTTTAGCCACCTCCCAAGTTAAGACCCTATGATCACTCTCACCGATTGGTGGCAATGTGGTCATATTTGTTACAGCCAAATCCTCAGATGTAATTACTAGGTCAAGCACTCTCTGACCCCTAGTATTTTCCATTACATGCTGTCGCAAATAGTTATCCCTTAATAACCGCATAAAATCCAGTTCCTTCCTCCCGTGTGTCCTCTCCTCACTCCAATCAATGCGACCATAGTTGAAATCTCCCATAATAATCACCCTCCTTCCACCCATTTCTTCTATTTGCTTGTGCATACTGTCACCACCATCTTTTCCATCACCTGGTCTATAGCAGCACCCAATTGTATATTTAGTTCTGATAGCCACAATCTCACACCAAATGGCCTCAAATGTGCTCTTTTCTCTATCCTGCAATTCAACTTCTATTCTCCTTGGCTGTAGCTCATCAGCTATCATCAACAATACTCCTCCCCCCATTTTATTCTCTCTGTCATTCCTGAACACACTATACCCATCACATTCAATCCCACTAGTTATATCATCTACAGTCAGCCATGTTTCACTAATACCTATAACCTGTGGTCTGGAAGTGCCAACCATGGCCAAAAACTCTTCCTTCTTGTTCCTAATACTCCTAGTATTAATGTACATGAATTTAAGACCCCCATTAGACCCAATCCTACCTTGATGCCTTATATTAACTATCCCACTCAGATTTGTTGTCCATATTTGCTCTGGCATATTATATTCATTCTTACATTCAACTGCCTCCATAAGGACTGTATCTCTACTCCCCCCCCCCCCTAACAAATCTAGTTTCCTTGAATTTGCACATCCACTACATTCAGCAACACTTTCTCAAGTCTTCTTACACCGTAACCATTCAAATGCAAGCCATCCATCTTATATAGATCCTTTCGCCCATCAAACTCACTCCACACATCCACAAATTCCACACCACTCGTCATACATAACCCACGCATAAAGTCATTTGCAATTATAGCCCTCCTTTTAAACATTTCACTGTCATACCGTGGCAAAAGACTAATCATTCTGACTCTCTCACTCTTTTCTTTTGCTACCTCAAACAATTCATTCAGGTCTTCTATCATTTCCATTTTATCTCCTTTCAAATCATTCGTACCTGCCACAACAATCATTTCTTTCACCCTTTCCTTTTGCTCTCTAATAGACGCAGTTACATCCTTTATGGTCGCACCAGGTTGGTACGATTTTGTCAAATCCTCTACTAACACACCTCGAACAAACGAGTCTCCATACAGCACTCTATCCTTCATTTTGTTCATGTTCACATTCATACGTCTATTTTTCCTGTCATACCTTTTATTATTGGTTGGTTCATTCAGTCTACTTTTGTTCATGCACTCTAGCTGCTGTTTTGCTCTTTCTATCGCACTATTCAACAACGCGATCTCACTCAATGCATCTATCTCATTTTTTTTGTTCTCTGAGAAACCATTTATACTATCATTCACACTTTCTACATTCACACTCTCACAATTTTCATGTACAACCTTGCCGTTTCTTGTCATATCCCTATTTCCTTCATTCTGAAGGTTGACAAAAATATCACACTCACGATCCGAAATACACTTCAATTCCGCATTCTCCCTACATTTTGTACACACATTCAATCCTTTATTATCATCTAACCACACTCCGACCGCACTCCGCAAAGCGTACATTTCACAGCTAGTACACTGACTCATTTCTTTTATGCTACCGTTCTTTGATAACGATGGCGAACCTTCATTACTGGCCGCCATTTTCCTTCGCACAGGTGCCATACTTATCTGTAACGTGTTTTGTCAAATTATACGTTATAACACACCAAAAATAGACGCACTAAAATACGCAAGGCAAGCAAAACAAAACTACACAATATTAAGTAATTTGTATCGATAACTGAAAATGATACTTATCTTATCTGGAGCTTGCACGAACACTACACATTACGAATTCATCTAGCGGCGACTTCCCAACATAGATTATGTTATAAAACACTTTAGTACACTAACCACGCTAATAAAGCTCCAATAATATACCAAAATTAAACACTTAAGTCCATTAAATTGAATCCAAAACACCAATCAAATTATTAAATTCCTTCAGACTAGAATTTAGTAATTGTAGTATATAATTTGAAACCTTATATCAAGCAATACTTAGTCTTTGTTTGAGTTGTAAATCAGCAGTTAGAATTGAAGGAAGTACAGGAAGATGGTTTAATGTTAAATCTGGTGTGAGACAAGGATGTACATTATCCCCTCTGTTATTCATTATCTATACGGATCACATTATGAAGGAAAGTGGTATTAAACCTGATATCAAAATTGGAGATGTTAATGTCGGCTCTTTGCTTTATGCGGACAATGCTATACTACTAAATAAATCCGCTACAAGTCTGCAAGATTCCTTGACTAAATCGAATAACTGTTGTAATAGATATGGTATGAAGGTCAGCAATAAGAAGACAAAACAATGAAAATAGGTTGAATTGTTGAAAATGTCAACTGCATTGTGAATTGAGAACCTATAGAACAAGTGAAACATTTCAGCTACTTAGGCACGATTTTTAGTGAAGACGGAAAATTAAATATGCAAATAGACAACAAACTCAACAAAGCTGGTATGGTAGGAAGTCGATTGAATAAATTTATATGGAATAAGAGATGAATTAGTTGGAACACTAAAATTCCTGTGTACAAGACAATGTTCAAACCAGTTTTAACTTATGGATCTGAGAGTTGGATCAGAAGTAAAACACTTGACCAAAGACTAGAGACTGCAGATATGAGAGTCCTGAGAAAGATCAGGGGCATGAACAGATGGCATCAATGGCAATATCATATAAAAAATTAGGATATTAGGAAAGAACATGACATTGTCAGCATCCAGGAATGCATTAGCAGAGCTAATCTCAGGTGGTATGGTCATTTAAACAGAATGGGAGAGTATAGATTAGCAAAACCACTCAGCCAGTTCAGGCCAGCCTGACTGGTTGAGTGGTTAGCATATCCGCTATCCAGCCAAAAGGCTGCGGGCTTGAATCCTGCCGTGGGCATGGATGTTAGTCATTGTCTGTGGAAATACTAGTGGTGGTGGTTGGTGGTAGATGGCGTTGGCGTAGTTAGTGGAGGCAGAGCTGTACAGCAGGTGCTCTCCCTTGATGAGTCTTTGGACTCCCTGGAGGTGTCAAATAATAATAATAATAAATAAAAAAAACAAGTGTTCTCTGCCAGGTTGCCAGGAAAACGACCCAGAGGAAGACCAAGAAATGGAAGTTAGTAATGATATAAATTTTTCATGTAGTACTGTCATATCCTGTACACCCCTTGAGTGTACATGGCAGGAATTTGATGATGATGAATTTGAAACCTTATGTGCTACTAGGGGGCTCCGCTCCCTGGTGCCTATGCTGCCAACCACCCTTGTTACGGACTGGTAGGCCGGTTCTCCTTGAATTCTTATTACTCGAATTTCGAAGACTTGACACTCAGGGTAGCCCCTGAGTTTAAAAACGTTTCAAATAACTTGACAAAAAACCTGACAGTCTCAGAATAACTTCCTTACTTTATAAAGTTAGATGGTGAAACCTGAAAGTGACTTTCTCTTTCTATTTAATGTATTCATTATTTCAAAGTTTCTACCTTTTCTTTTCTTATATGATTGTTATTTATTTCCGAAACTTTATTTCAAATCAGCTGTCATGCGATAGTTCCATTGCCCTCACTCTACTCCTCAAAAATTATGGACAAAGTTATTGACAGCCACTTCATCACTATATATAAACCCACCATTTAATTACTGATCAACAGTATGAATTGTACTACTAATGACCTACAGCAGATCTAACCATTTTTGCCTTTGGACACAAGTCATGGAAAGGAATGGAGAAACTTGTGGTCACTGTTGACATTTCTACAGAATTTGTTCAGAACTTATTTTTAACAGTATTACAACACCAAATGAACTAAATTATAAAAAAGATGTTTATTAACTGGCTTATTTCACTGGATTTCAAACCAGCATCTTCAGAGCATGTTACAGTTAACACGCAACGAGTAAGTGAAAAAATTTTGAATTTTAATGGAAAAATCCTAATTTAGCACCTAATGTTATAAAAAAGAAGTATTACAACTATGTAGGAGTTGATCTTAGGTTAACACAATCCAATCCCAAATTTTTAGCAAATTAGTGCAACTTGTTTGGGTTAGGAGAATGCTTCGTAGCCATGGTGACTCTAAAAATCTTTCTGACCTATAACGACTTCTGTATAATGCATCTAATTCCATGGGAAGGAATGTTTCAAAACATCGTCTGCCAGTCCAAACTTGCCATATTAATGGAAGTGAATGTATTTTTTATGTTCTCAAGGCAGATGCTTACAGATCTTCCTGTCTGTCCATAGCAGGTCAAGTCATGGTCACATTGAACTTCATATACCCAGGATATGTTAGGAGATGGGGTTTATCCTTAGAAGAGCAGATCAGAGTTGCTAATTTAACATGTGGTTTGAATGTGATGTGAATTTTATATTTTATTAGTGCTTTGGCTATCTTTTCTGATGTACTTCAGAAATAGAGAATAAGAGTAGTGGTATTTTGTTCATGTGCATTGGAGGAGGGGAAAATAAGAGGGCCATGTCGAAGTTTATCTATTTTGTAGGAGCTATAGATAATGGCCAGGAAAGTATGTCGAAGATATTTAAGTTCAGTGGAAAGATCTGCATCATTAGCACAAATAGCCCAAGCTCTGCATTGGAAGATATCTTCCGGTGTGTGTGGTTGTGTGTGTGTGTGTGGGTTAGCTTTCAATAAATGAAAAAAGCTAGTGATCCATCTGAAAACTGGGTGACTAATGTGTCAAGAAAAGGCTAACAGTTATATTAGATTAATTTTCTGCTGTGAAATGAATTTTGGGGCGTAGGCTGTTTAGGTATGTAACAAAAAAATCAAAAGTGTCTTGTCTGTGGGGCCAAGTGGTTCTGTGTAAAAGTTAGATAGGTGTGGGGGGGGGGCATAGCAGTACCATTAATCTATTTGTAGATTTTTCCTTGCCATGTAAAGTAACCTACATGCATAGTAGTAAATTTTGAGTAATTAGTGTCTATTAGTGGTACATTAGTAAATAAAGACATGACATTGAAACTAACCATTACGTATAAATTTTTTAGGATGTGATTCGAAATGGAATTTCATGCGGCTGGGGCGTCGCCGGGTTAAACAAGGCCCCTGTTGTTTTTGCCAGGGAACCAGGGCAAACAGCGAAAAGTCAGTTACTGGAACAAATCATAAAACTTACTCCAAACACAACATTGCCAGAGTTCAAGATCAGTGCTATCAACATAAGAAGCCTGAATGGCAAAGAAATGGAGCTAGCTGAGGAATTAGATAAGTACCAGATCGACATAATAGGGGTGACCGAAACAAAAAAGACAAAAACTGGTGAGATCTTTCTGAGCAATAAATACAAACTGTTATATTCAGGCAATGACAATCAAGGAAAAGAAGGAGTAGCCATAGTATTCAACACAAAATATGAGGCTAATCTTCTTGAATGGCAGGCAGTCTCAAGTAGAGTGACGTGGGCTAATATCAGAATGGGGAATTGGACAATGAGACGTATTTGTGCCTATGGTCCCACAGAAGGTTCTACTAAGGTAGAAGTGGAGGAATTTTTTGATGCTTTAGAAAAAACAACTGACACAATGAAAAAGGAAAAGTTGGTCCTTGTTGGGATCTAAATAGCAGAGTAGGAAATGATTGTCAGACATACAAAAATATTTTGGAAAAATTTGGAGAAAAGAACAAAGCTAATAATAATGGCAAATACCTGTTGCATTTCTGCTCAGGACATGGACTGGTTATTACTAACACCATGTTCCAACTTAAAAATATGCACAAATTTACATGGAGAAAAGAAGCAAGGAATAAGAAAAGTCTCATTGACTATGTTATTGTTGATAGTGATGTTTTCTCCCTGGTGCAGGACACCAGAGTGTACAGAGGATTTGAAATTGGAAGTGATCACTATTTAGTCTTGAGCAGGATAAAATTGAATTTCATATTGAAAAAAATAACATGTAAGAAAGTTTTAAAGCGAATAAAAGTTGAGCAGCTCTCAGATGTGAACTGTAGACTAAAATACAAAAAGATTATTGAAGAAAAAATGAAAGAGTTTGAGAACAGGAACCAAACCTTGGAGATTCAGTGGCAAACTCTGAAGAAAACATTGATTGATTCTGCCAGAGAGGCATGGTGAGGTTGTGTGCAAGGATAAAAAAATCAGAACTCCCTGGTGGACACAGGAAGTTAAAGAGGCAGTGAAGGAAAAGAAGAAAGCATATCAAAAGTTCCTGGCAAATAAGTCAGCTTGTGCTCTTAGAGAATACAGAGACAAATGTAAGAAAGCTAAACACTGTGTAAAATTGGCTAAACAAAAATCATGGGAGGACTTTGGCAAGAACATAAAAAATAAATATCAAAAAGGTGACAAAATATTCTGGAGGTTGTTGAAGAAGCTTATAAATGGAGGAAAGAGTGCTTTAAAAGGACTTAGAGATGATGAAGGTGTCATGAAAACATGAGAAAAAGATATCCTTGAAGTATGGAGTAATTACTTTGAAAAACTGCTAAATGAAAAAGCAGTAATAGCACAGTGGTAAAAAACACTCAACAGGCATACAGTCAGGAATGCATATCCATACTTGAAGTAGAAAAAGCCATCAAAGGCCTGAAATGGAAAGGCAGCAGGAGTAGATGATAATCGACCAAAAATGCTTTAGTATGGAGGTATAAAAGTCATACAGTGGCTGCACTGCATAGTTCAGAAATTAGTCGGAACACTAAATTAGCTGTATACAAGACAGTGTTCAAACCAATTTTAACTTATGGATTTGAGAGCTGGATTAGAAGTGAAACACTTGACCAAAGACTAGAGACCACAGATATGAGAGTCCTGAGAAAGATTAGGGTCATGAAAGATGGCATCAATGGCAATATCATATTAAAAATGAGGATATTAGAAAAGAACTTGATATTGTCAGCATCCAGGAATGCATTATCAGAGCTAATCTCGGGTGGTATGGTCACTTAAACAGAATGGAAAAGGAAAGATTAGCAAAACAAGTGTTCTCTGCCAGGTTGGCAGGAAAAAGACCCTGAGAAGACCAAGATATAGGTGGATTGATACAGTAAAAAGTGCCTTGGAAGACAGAAATATAAGACCTGATAATATTGCAGTCTTGACAGGTAACAGACTGATTTGGAGGAAAATTGTAGATAGGAAGTTAGTAATAATGTTGTAAACGGTGGGGGGGGGGTCTTTTTATTTATTATTTATATATCTTTGGTTATTTATCCTTTCTTATATATCTGTCCCCTTCTTTATATCACTAATTATATATTTTCCTTAATTGGCTTTTCTTATTTCTGCGTCCACTGTATTGTATATACGTTAATTCAATAATTATTATGTACTTCTAACTATTCTTCCTTATCACTCTTTGGTATCTCTTTAATATCTCTTTATGCTATACTGCCTTCCGCATTTGCCTTCTTATTCTTTGAACACTGGAAACTTTATTTGATTAAAAGCTGCGCCACTGATATCCGTTTTCTAGTAACAAGAAGTGTAAAATGCGTCCAGTAGTTTCCCTATTACATTCAAATTATCCCTGATTAATTAATATCTGCAGTCGCGGTCTACTCTTATCCTTTACTATCCTTTCTCCTGGGTTCCCACTAATAGTCTCTAAAATTTTTTCAGAATAGTGCATCAAAGAATTAAATATCAGGCAACACTCTGTTAACATTTAAACAACACATTTATTTTACCACAAAACAATTTACACGATTATTGCAATAAAGAAAAATTTGCTTAATTCAACAATTAGCTTAAAATGCCCTTTCAATTCATGAAAATTATGTCACAAGAATAACTACTCACTTCCAAATACAAATTACTACCCTAAGCAATGATACCTATCAATAAACTGTCACTTCTTAACTGTTATGCACATAAAAAATATCAATACACACAAATGCTCTTTCCTTCCAATATTAAGATAATTCCATAGGCAAAATGCACCATTGAAAAACAGTTACCCTCTGACTGTTACACATATAAATTTCTATTAATTATTAAACATCTAATTTTCAACCATTAACTCTGCTCAATTTCATCAGCCTCAACTTAACAGTCCACTAATAAAGTTCTGCTATAATTCATGAAAATTGAATAAATGGATCAACTCAGTTTATGGCCACTGTGTACTTGGCTTCGAACTGGAGTCCTGACTGTTTTTTTCCCGAATCAGGTTTTTCTCTCCCCCTTTATGGCAGCGATAGATTTACTGAATTTAATATATGCTTTGCCTGGTGGATCGGCTCCCGTCATCTTTCTTTTAGATCACTGGCATGATTTCTCTTGAAGGTGCATCCTCGATGGCTTACATCTGACGGACAACAGCTGGCACCTTCTCGATATCAACCTCTCGACAACTGATGAGGAACTCTTGGAACCGATACTCGATCTTTGGGCCAACACCTTTTATTCGCCTTCTTTCGTATCCCTGCACGAAGATATGGGACCCCGAACATTTTGGTGCGGTCCCTTGTTCTTCCACTGATGCTGACCCTTTCTTCGTTCTTCTCATGTACACTTCTAATCCTATTTGATTCGGGCAGCAGACATTCGTCTGAAGTTTGTCAGTCCATTTAACACTGACCTTGAGTATTTACAGGTGGACTTCACAAACAAATTTTATGTCCTTATAAGGAGCTAACATATACGGTTTTCTGGTGGCAAGGTATTGCCTTAGGTCAACACATTCTAGAATTTGTCTTAGGGCAGCAAGTAAGGACAATTCCCATAGGGATTATTTACATTAACAAACTTTTAAATATACACAGATATACAGGTTATAATCTTACTTGGCTTGACTTCTGTAAAAATTGATGTAAGGCTTTCTGGCATTATTAAGCTACATCAAATTTTTACAAAGGCCCATCCATTCATGAAAAAAATTTTAAACCATAAAAATGGATGAAAATTTTTTAATACTGTGTTTCTGTGTCGTGAGTCATATATTCCCTGGATCGGACTATACTCAGGGTTAGCATCTAACTTAGAGCAGGAAACACCATCAATCTGTTCTGTGGACTCTTTCTGGAGTGACTGGCGCTGTGACTTAATAGTTTGCCTCGGGCATTTTACCCCATTACGATACCCTGATCTCCTCCCAGTTCTTTGGGTGGTTGGGTAGTGGCTTCTACTCTTGCATATCTCTGTAACGTTTACTTCTGTTATATTCTGTATATTTTTCATTGTGGCCTCTGTATCCTCCTTTTCATCTGCCGCCACCTTGACACTCGAGATGTGCAAGATCTCTCTCTCTCCCCTTCTACCTGTCCAGTATCTCTAATAGCTGGGGACTCTGGTAATGAATTTTCCTCATCCTTCTGATCCACAATCTTATTTTCCTTAGCTCACCCCCTTTTCTAGCTGGGAATGGTCGTTTTCTATGTTGACCTTGTTAAAACTTTTGCCAGCATAATGCCTCTGATTATCTCTCATCCGGTCACCCTGGTTGTATCCTGATATAGAAATCTCCCCTTTTGAAAAATCACATGAGAACTTGTGTTTCTTAAGAAAGTCAGTCCCAAGTACTATCTTTGCTGTAGTAAGAGAGGATTCCGGGAGAATTAATAACTCCGGTGAAACATGTAAATTAAAGTCTGGTAACCACATGTTCACTTTTAATTTCTTCGAGGCATAGACGGTGGGGTCTGTTATTCCCTTTAACATGACAGGTGGTTTAAGTTTAGTGATATCGTCGGATACTCGGGATTGCAACTTCCTGAATAGAGATTCGGTTATCACTGAAAGTTCGGAACCAGTGTCTAGCAAAACTCTGCATTTTTCCCCTAATTACCGTCATGGAGCTTTCCTGCTGACTTCTGACACTTCTTGGCCATTTCTTAGTCCTCCGTGTGGGATAGTGGTGAGTCATTACCATATTGGCCTCAAATCTTTTATTTCTGTCATAGTTCCCTCTGCTGTGAGAGCAGTATCTGGCAATATGCCCAAATTTTCCACATCTGTAGCACTGGGTGCTTCTCTCCTATTTTCCTTTCGTTGTGTGTTTGCTCAGAGTCTAAGTTCTCCAATGAAGGTTTTGCTTTGATCTCCTCTAACTGATTGAGAATGGAGTTAAGCTTCTCCATCAAGGGCTGCTGTAGCTTTTCTACCTCTCTTTTTATAAAGGCTTGTAGTTCTTCTCTGTTAAAAGAATCAGAGGTTTTCTGTATGTTGTGGTCTACTTTATATATTTCTTTAATCATATCTCCCTCTTTTTCTGCCATCTGTTTGTTTATTCTCTTTTCTTTAGAATTAGCATTCTTCTCTTTCTTAGTCTCACGCTTTGGTTCAGACACCTCTGTAATGTTGCGTATTTGACTGGCACTAGATACTGGATGTAGATCGCCTAACCTTTCTTCCCTTTCCTTTATTGCCTGATAACAGTCTTCTAAATTATTTATCTTCCTATTATATTCTGTTTCTATATATTCGTCTCTCAATCCTAGCCTGAATTGATTAAGGACCGCCCAATCAAAGTGGCTCTTTTCCTCATCTGGCACACTCAAGCTATTTGCTAAGGTGAGCAGCCTATTGTAAAAGTCTGTGATAGTCTCTTTACTTTCCTGCTTGCATTTCTGTAGCCTCCACAGGTTTGGACCCATGCTTCTAGTCTTGGAAAACTGAGATATTAGCGTATTTTTAAACTTACTGTACTCCAAAGTGTCTCTCAGTATTGGAAAGGAGTACAAAACGTTTTTAGCCCAGCCAATCAGTTTATTCCTTAATATTATCAGAAGCCTGAAGTACGACCAGTTTCCGAAGTTCCTTAGCTCCTCTACAAACTTAAAGAAGGACAACACATTATCGTGGTCCTCTCCAGAGGATTGAGGGATTAAAAGTTGAGGATTCACCGTTCTAAAAAATTCTCTATGCCCAATTTTTTCAGTACTAGTTACTCCCAAATCAACATTGTTTACATTCATGGTTAAAAATTTTCTTTTACACTATATGTATGCCGGCTGGGGCATCGCCCGGTTAAACAAGGCCCCCATTGTTTTCACCAGGGAACCAGGGCGAACAGCAAAAAGTCAGCTACTGGAACAAATCTGAAAACAAACCCCAACTCAACATCACCAGAGTTAAAGATCGGTACTATCAACGTAAGAAGCCTGAATGGCAAAGAATTGGAGCTAGCTGAGGAATTAGATAAGTACCGGATCGACATAATAGGGGTGACTGAAACAAAAAAGACCAAAACTGATGAGATCTTTCTGAGCAATAAATACAAAATGTTATATTCAGGCAATGACAATCAAGGAAAAGAAGGAGTAGCCATAGTATTCAACACAAAATACGAGGCTAATCTTCTTGAATGGCAGTTAGTCTCAAGTAGAGTAATGTGGGCAAATATGAGAATGGGGAACTGGACAATGAGACTTATTTGTGCCTATGGTCCCACAGAAGGTTCTACTAAGGTAGAAGTGGAGGAATTTTTTGATGCTTCAGAAAAAGCAACTGACACAATGAAAAAAGAAAAGTTGGTCCTTATTGGGATCTAAATAGCAGAGTAGGAAATGATTGCGAGACACACAAAAATATTTTGGGAAAATTTGGAGCAAAGAGCAAAGCTAATAATAATGGCAAATATCTGTTGGATTTCTGCTCAGGACATGGACTGGTTATTACTAACACCATGTTCCAACATAAAAATGTGCACAAATTCACATGGAGAGAAGAGGCTAGGAATAAGAAAAGTCTCATTGACTATGTTATTGTTGATAGTGATGTTTTCTCCCTGGTGCAGGAATTGGAAGTGATCACTATTTAGTCTTGAGCAAATGAATGAATGAAGCTAAACAAATGAATTTCATATTAAAAAGAATAACATGTAAGAAAGTTTTAAAGCGAATAAAAGTTGAGCAGCTCTCAGATGTGAACTGTAGACTGAAATACAGAAAGATTATTGAAAAGAAAATGAAAGAGTTTGAGAACAGGAATCAAACCTTGGAGATTCAGTGGCAAACTCTGAAGAAAACATTGATTGATTCTGCCAGAGAGGCATGTGGTGAGGTCGTGTGCAAGGAGAAAAAAATCAGAACTCCCTGGTGGACACAGGAAGTTAAAGAGGCAGTGAAGTAAAAGAAGGAAGCATATCAAAAGTTCCTGGCAAATAAGTCCACTTGTGCTCTTAGAGAATACAGAGACAAATGTAAGAAAGCTAAACAGTGTGTAAAACTAGCTAAAAAAAAGTCATGGGAGGACTCTGGCAAGAATATAGAAAATAAATATCAAGAAGATGGCAAAATATTCTGGAGGTTGTTGAAGAAGCCTAGGAATGGAGGAAAGAGTGCTGTAAAAGGAGTTAGAGATGATAAAGGTGACATGAAAACAGGAGAAAAAGATATCCTTGAAGTATGGTAATTACTATGAAAATCTGCTAAATGAAACAAGCAGTGATGACAGCACAGTGATAAAAAATACATACCAGTCATGCAGTCAGGAATACATATCCATACTTGAAGTAGAAAAAGCCATCAAAGACTTGAAATGTGGAAAGGCAGCAGGAGTAGATGATATTCAACCAGAAATGCTGAAGTATGGTGGTATGAAAGTCTTTACAGTGGCTGCACTGCACAGTTCAGAATGCCTGGACAGAGGGACGATTTCCTGATGATTGGAGTAGAGCTCTCATAGTACCCAATAAAAAGGGAAATAAAACTAAATGTGAGAATTACAAAGGTATATCCTTACTGAGTGTTCCTGTTAAGATATATGCAAGTATACTTGAAAAACAGTTGAGAAGAATTGTGGAAGAAAAGCTTGGTGAAGAACAAGCTGGAACAAGGTGAAATAGAGGCTGTCAGGATCAGATCTTCACTTTACGACAAATTGTCGAGAAAGCCTGGGAATATAACAAAGATCTGTATTTAAGTTTTGTTGATTTGAAAAGGCATATGACAAGGTGCCAAGAGAGAAGCTATTCAATACGCTGCAGTTATATGGTGTCAATGGGGCATTATATCAAGCAATACTTAGTCTTTATTTGAGTTGTGAGTCAGCAGTAAGAATTGAAGGAAGTACAGGAAGATATTTTAATGTTAAATCTGGTGTGAGACAAGGATGTTCATTATCCCCTCTGTTATTCATTATTTATATGGATCACATTATGAAGGAAAGTGGTATTAAACCTGATATCAGAATTGGAGATGTTAATGTCAGCTCTTTGCTTTATGCGGATGATGTTATACTTCTAAATAAATCCGCTACAAGTCTGCAAGATTCTCTGACTAAATTGAATAACCGTTGTAATAGATATGGTATGAAGGTCAGCAATAAAAAGACAAAGACAATGAAAATAGGCAGAATCATTGAAAATGTCAACTGTGTTGTGAATGGAGAACCTGTGGAACAAGTAAAACATTTCAGCTACTTAGTTACGTTTTTTACTGAAGATGGTAAATTAAATATAGAAATAGACAACAGAATCAGTATCGTGGGAAGTCAATTGAATAAATTCATATGGAATAAGAGAGAAATTAGTCGGAACACTAAATTAGCTATATACAAGACAGTGTTCAAACCAGTTTTAACTTATGGATCTGAGATCTGGCTCAGAAGTAAAACACTTGACCAAAGACTAGAGACCGCAGATATGAGAGTCCTGAGAAAGATTATAGGCGTGAACAGATGGCATCAATAGCAATATCATATTAAAAACGAGGATATTAGGAAAGAACTTGACATTGTCAGCATCCAGGAATGCATTAGCAGAGCTAATCTCAGGTGGTATGGTCACTTAAATAGAATGGGAGAGGAAAGATTAGCAAAAGAAGTGTTCTCTGCCAGGTTGGCAGGAAAACGACCCAGAGGAAGACCAAGATATAGGTGGATTGATACAGTACAAAGTGCCTTAGACGATAGAAATATAAGATCTGATAATGTTGGAATCTTGACAAGCAACAGACTGATTTGGAGGAAAATTGTAGATAGGAAGTTAGTAATGATGTAAATTTTTCATGTAGTACTGTCATATCCTGTACACCCCTTGAGGGTACATGGCAGGAATTTGATGATGATGTATACTCTCTATAAATATAATTAAAAACTTTCTGTTTGGTTGCCTGATCTTAATTTTCGAAACTGCTCCAATCTACTATTATCTTATTTAATTACTGTGGATTTGATCCTACTGGCTGTGCCATTGTAAATGGAGGGGGGGGGGGGGCTGTTTATCTTTTTATTTTTTATATAGATCTTGCCTTATTTATCCTTTCTTATTTATATCTGCCCCCCCCCCCTTCTTTATATCACAATTATATATTTTCCTTAATTGGCTTATCTTATCTCTACGTCCACTTTATGTATATACAGAAAAAAAAAAAAAAAAAAATCAGCTAACGCCTTTTTATTCCCGTATATACGGGAGTAGGCGAGGCCATTTAGCCCTATCTAACTTTTTGGAGACTGAGTGGGCAGTTCAATCTCCACTGGTACCCAATCAGAGACAGATGGCCCAACGCTATCACTAATTAAGCGGTACGCAGTGAAGAGAGACGGCTCAAATGTGCCGCCATCTCGTGGTCTCTAACCCTAACACAATATATTTAATGTCTGAAATAATGTGGGTTCTACGGTCGATTTTCTTGAGTTTACAGGACGAAAAACCCGAGTTTCCGGGAGGAAAAACCTGCTTGCCCGTGCCAGAGATCGATTAACTCGGGAACCGGTCGAAAAAAGGCTTAGAAAAATTTCCTCTAGTCGCCGACTAGACTCGAAACCAAGACTTCCTTCGTGCGGCCTAGCGCGGTGGTGTGCAAACGCCACATCCACTGAGCTACGCAGGCTCTTTATGTATATACATTAATGCAATAATTATTATGTACTTCTAACTATTCTTCCTTATCACTCTTTGGTATCTCTTTAATATCTCTTTACGCTATGCTGCCTTCCGCACTTGCCTTCTCATTCTTTGAACGCCAGAAAATTTATTTGATTAAAAGCTGTGCCACTGATGTCCATTTTCTAGTAACAAGAAGTGTAAAATGCATCCAGTAGTTTTCCTATTACATTCCTATTAATTATCCCTGATTAATTAATATCTGCAGTCATGGTCTACTCTCTATCCTTTACTGCTACATCAAATTTTTACAATGTAGTACTATCATATCCTGACACCCCTTGAGGGTATATATCAGGAATTTTATTATGATGATGATTTGAAATAGACAGAATTTTTTATAAAAGTAGAGGAGTTGCCAGTAAAAGGGGCAAGTCACTGTTAGGTAAATTTATAAGGACTGTCTATGCCATCATCTGTAGGGCACAGACAGTCCTTATAAAATTATTTTCCTTATAAATTATTAGTTATTAGATTTGTGGAGTTTATTTATCCCGTAAATGCAGAGCTGTGTAACATGAACAGGTTTTATTTTGTTGATTATTTTTTCAAGAAGTCACTTTTTTTTTTCAATAATTTAACGGACTTTTTTCTTTTGAGACATTGTAGGATCTCGACCAATAATTTGGTATAGTAGAACTGTCACTTAAGAGTTCCTGCATTTTTTTTGTTGTGATCCTCATGATTGATGATAACTGTGGCATTACCCTTATCAGCTTTAGTAATCAGAATATTTTTATTCTTACATAACTTTTTTAAAGCAGCTATTTCATTATGCAGTATATTACTTTTTGGTGGTTTTAGATTTGTTTAGGATGTTAGCTATGTCTAAATGCACATTATTGGCTATTGAACGTGGAAAATTGTGGACGCCCCATTCTATGTTGATTATTTCTAGTTTTGGAACTTGTTTAGATGTAACAGAGAAGTTAAGACCATGACTGAGATTGTTCTCAGCTTCATCTCTAAACACCTGCGACTAAATTTATGACCATGCGATCTCATTGAAGTTGTGGTTGGAGTGTAGTACATTGGCCCTGTTGTGGGGTTTTAAATTTCTTCAAATGCCTGCTTTTAACTTTTGTGTTTTTTTTTTTTATTTTTTTTTTTACATGACTTCAGAAATGTGATACAGTTCGGGATTTAACACATTAAATAAATTATAAATGCCAAGAAATTGTATTTGTGGTTTAATCCTTTATCCAAGTATAAGCAAACAAAGTTTACACATGAAGTATCTTCATGACAGGGCTATTTGTATATAGAGGCTAATGACTTCACATTAATTGCATCACTATCCCATAATGCAAAGCACACATCCTTTACGGTGTTGTATGATCAGGACTGTACTTATGCATAGGCACATGAGACTCTAGCTTGGGGGACTCTAAAAAAATTATGAGGGGCCTTAGAGAACTCCAAACAATGAGGGAGGGGCCTTGGAGCACTCTAGTGCCTCAGGCCCTGCCTGCTTCAGGAAAAGTACAAGTATGGCCTTGTGTATAATGCTGTGTATTATGGGATGGGCTACTATCCAGACTAATTTCAACCTTTATTGAAGTCTCATTGTTGGGAGCCATACCCAGAAGGAATACCAAGGTTGAAGCAATGCAGACATATATTTTCTGTATATAAATAGTGAAAAGGTGTATCACCTTATTATTAAATTACTCTAGATCAGAGATAGATGTTGAAAGTTTTTGGCAGTTGATGGGAAGGCAATTACTGATATGCAATTGATGTGAAGTCATTAGTCTCTATATACAAGTAGCCTTATCATGAAAATACTTCATGCTCAAACTTTGTTTGCTTACATTTGGATAAAGGATTAAATGAAGAATATAATTTCTTGACATTTACCTAAAATAAAGAGCCAAAAGGCTTCTAATATCCACAACTATAGATGGAAATGGAAACAGCACATTGGAAGAATGGACAATAGTAGAATCGCCAAACAGATCCTTGAATACAAACCCATGGGGAAAACAATATAAAAGATTGAATGAGACCGTAACCGGCCCCGAGGCCTAATACAAAGATAAGCAGATGATGGTTATTTCAAAGCCGAATGTAGAAACTATGAAAGTTTTGCTTATGAAAAATACACCTCTCCAACATTTCAAGTTCCTTAGTACTGAGTGAGAGTTTTTGTTCTCTTAAGATTTCTGCCTGGTCTCTGAGGAGAACCAACCAGTTCAAAACAGCTGTCAGACCAGTGAAAACTTGGGCAGTGCCTATGTTTTCTAAGCAGTCTGTGCTAAGGCAACTCATGAATGCTGGTGAGCGTATTCCCATATGCTTCTGGTCAACTTGTTATTTTTTACAAAACTTTAATAGTGTCTACATTCGGCTTTGAAATAATGCTGGATTTAATATCCACTTTACTTATATAATTTCTTGGCATTCTTAATTTATAGTATAACAAAGTGAAAAAAATATTTCAATAACTTTCAAAACATTAAATAGTTCTTCATGTAGAGCCATTATAGTGCTGTTTAACTTAATAAGCTCTATGCGAGCAGCAGCAATTTGTTTCCATAGTAGCACTAAACTCACTTGTTAGTAAATACGTTGTGCCTCAGTTGAATGTAACGTTTCTTTCAATTTGAGAAAAGCAGGAATAATATCACTATCACAGAATCATTTGAGGAAGGCTAACCTGTTCAATTGTCCAGCCAATTTCAACTTAGTGAACTCTCTCAGCTTGTATACATTATCATCTCCAGGTTGGCTATTCATTCTAAGACAAGCTTAAGCATTGAACATTATTGATAACTTATTTTTAATGATATTACACCATACAAACTAAATTATAAAAAAATGTTTATCAACTGGCTTATATTTTGCTAGATTTCAAACCAGCATCTTCAGTGTACACTATATGTTCTAGTTAATGCACAACAGTGACTAAGCAAAACAATTTTTTACAACATATAGTGGGTGCTAATTTAGCACCCACTATTATGTTGTAAAAAAAGAAGTATTGCAGCTATGTAGAAGTTGATCTTAAGATATCAGTGTCCCAAACTTTGGCCAAATTAATGCCACCGTACTTATTCAGGTTAGAAGAATGCACCACATGTTAAATTGGCAATTCTGATATGCTCTCCTAAAGATAAACTCCATTCCCTAACATATCCCAGAGTGTATGAAGTTCCATGTTACTGTGACTTGGCCTACTATGAACACGCAGGAAGAACTGTTAGCATCTGCCTTGTAGAACATAAGCGTTTTCCCTGATTGGAAGATGACACACTGTCAAACTCCCACTCCTGATCTTATCCCATCATATCCTTCTCCTTCCCCAAAAATTTCTATCTTTCACCTCCCTTCCAGAGAATTCTCTGCTCATTTTCTTCATGCTTACACGATGATCAGAATACATTATGCAAATTATGGAAACAAATTATGGAGTATGTGTATACTCTAGATGATGACCTTAATGTGAAGGTCGAAGCATCAAGTGTCTATTTTGGTTTATGTTAAACTAAAGTTTTACTCTAACACCGTAGTTGTTTCCATAATTTGCATAATGAATTTTCTGGCAACCTTTAAAAAAAAAAAAAAAAAAAAAGAATTTAAAATTCACGCACCTTTTGTCTCGCTGATAATTCTCTCACATCTCTATCCATGCATTTCCACCCCCACCCCACCCCACCCCTTCCTATCAGTCATACTTTAACAGCAGATAAATGTATATCTCCATACACTGGATGCCACTGAATAAGAAGACAACCAGCAAAATCCTACAAAGGTATATCCGAATTATTATTCCTCTATCTGTCTTTAAAACAATCAGCAATGCCCTAAAAATTGAGTAAAAAGCCAATGACATTATAAAAAGGGGTACTCCTAAAAAAATGGGCTAAATAGCCGTAAAAATAATAATAAAAAATTCATTTGCTACTATTATTATGGCAAGTCTGGACTGGCAGACAATGCTTTGAACACCCCCTTCATACAGGATTAGATGGAAGAAAATAAATGCGCTATGCAGAAGTCGTTACAGGTCAGAAAAATTATTTTTAGAGTGAGCCATGGCTGTGAATCATTCTCCTAACCCAAAGATGTATGTTTGCATTAATTTGCCAAAAATTTGGGAGTGTTATTACAACAATGTAGGAGTTGATTTTAAGATCAACTCCTACATACTTCTTTTTTACAACAATAGAGGGTGCTAAATTAGTAATTTAGATCTTTTTTCCACTGAAATTTGAATTTTTTCACTTAATCACTGCATGTTAACTGTAACATGAAGTGTGCTCTGAAGATCTTGGTTTGAAAGCCAGTTAATAAACATCTTTTTTTATAATATAGTTTAATGCTATTAAAAGTAAGTTCTGAATAACTCACAGCAGGTACACTTGTCTGTTAGAGTTTGATCAGGTCTAATACAAAGACCTTAACAGACTACAATCTTATGATCTATTTTGTCCATTCTTTGTAGTTTAATTACCAGCTTCCTATATGGTCATTCAGTGTATGTTATGAGGATTGTCTGGAAAGCCCTGATATAAACACCTAGAACAAAAATTAATTAATTTTATATTTTATATATTCTAAATGAAAAGATCCTATCCTATCAGTTGTCCTAACAGGCACTTAAACACCCACAACCTTTCCAAGTATTCTTGGACTTCACAACCGTAACTCAAGGATATGGTGGTTATCCCTATGCCTCCTGGTGTGTCCTAGATGCATGTGTTCATGGGGCCAGTTTGCCTGTTCTGGGGAACAAAAATCCCGAGTTTCTGAGTGAAAAAAAACCCTACTTCTGTATGAGACCTTTTGTCAAAAGAGACCAGATAAAGGTTCCTCACATCACTGATGGGAATCGAACCCAGGTATTTCCAACCAGAGGGCTTCATCTATATGGACTGAGCTATGGAGGCTCATAAAACCAGGGCTCTGTTTTGTTCACTCTCTTCTTCCTGTGCATAAATGATCTTTTTTCTCTAACCATAGTTTTACTGATGATAATGCCCATTCCTCTTCTTTATTTGAAAAACCCTGTAGTGAACAAGCATTCTTCTAAGCTTAAAGATCTTTCAGAACTAGTGTCTTGAATTTATCGCTGTGTCATTTTTACAATGTGATAGGGATAACCTTGTGAGCTTTAATGCAACTGAATGTAGCATCTTATTTTATTTCTCTTCCTTTTTCCTTTGGCATTTACTAGATCTCTAGACCATAATAGATTTCTCTTCTGATGTCGACTTACATCCCTAATTTTTTATTGCACAAACATCCATATCCTCTTCATTCTCCAATAAAACTAAGTTACTTTTCCTGCTGAAGCACTCCTTCTCAACTGATAAGGTTATAAATCATAAACTTGCTCAAACTTGGAGTGGTGCTCTGAAATCTTCCCTAAAAAAGCTGGATGCTGTCAAGATGAGAACAGTCTGGTTAATTGATGATCCACTTTCTCATAGATGTTGTGAGATCAAGGCCAGTAAGACAAAATTTACTGTTGATTGTTGCTATAGGCTAGAGGGTTCCACAGATGATAAGCATCAACAAATTAATACAATGAGTGGAGGTCAAGTGATTATTATGGAACTTCAACTATGGGATATAGACCGAAGAAACATCAGGCAGCAAGAAGGAAATGGAATTTATACACCTACTCAGAGATAATTACAATCATCCCTCCACTTACGTCCTTTTGAAGATACGTCCATGATCCCATAAGGGAACAAATAACATTTTTGGCTATACTTTCGAACAAGACGCAAGCAAGCATAAGGTAAAGCATGCACAGTAGCAACCTCAGTCGTCACGTCTCTTCAACAGTTCCCCTGTTGATTTTATGTGTGAGAAATGGGTTATTTGTGTATTTATCATTAAATATTTTGCACTGTTTTGTGCAACATGGCCCCTACACATCAAAAAACATAGTGAATAATCACAGAAAAAGAGACGAGATCTTGAAACGATGTTGCAAGTTATTAAGTAACATGAAGCTGGCAAGCCTGTCACTGTGATCGCACATGACTTTGGCTGGTATCATTCTACAACGACAACCATTTTGAAAAATAAGGATAAAATTGTAGAGGCTCTGTAAGGATCTGCTTCCATTAAATCGACGATAGTGACAAAACAACGACAAGATTCTATTGGTGATACGGAAAAGCTACTTGCATTATGGATAGAGGACCCGAACCAAAAGTGCATATGTCTTAGCACTGTGACCATAACGCTAAGTCTCTCTTCAACATGTTGAAGGAGAGAGCAGAACCCGATTATGACTACGGCTTCAACACTTCTTCCGGTTGGTTCATGAGATTCAAGCAGCATTTTGCGCTGCATAATGTGAAAATGTACGGGAATCTGCAAGTGCTGAGAAGGTTGCCAAGGAGTTTGTGTAAAAATTGTATAAAATTATTACGGAGGAAAATTATTTGCCACAGCAAATAATTAATATGGATGAAACATCCTGTTTTAGGGAAAAAATGCCTGAGTGGACATTCATCCACAAAAAGCTAAAATCTATACCTGGTTTCAAAGCTCTTAATGTTCGTGTTACGATTCTGTTATGGGTAATGTGGCTGGATATAAGTGGAAACCATTTATGATATGGCACAGTGAGAATCCACGAATCTTCAAAAACATTAGGAAGCATACTCCCAGTTCATTATTGGAGATAAGAAGTCATGGATGACTCAAAAATTGTTTGAGGATGCCTTAATCAACTGTTATGGAGTGAAATAAAAAGCTGTTGTGTGAAAGAAAACGTGGAATTTAAAATTTTATTAATTCTAGATAATGTCCCAGGTCATCTGTCTTATATTGCTGATCTTCACAAGTTCAAGGTCATGTTTCTCCCTCCAAACACTTCATTGATCCAACCGACGGATCAGGGAGTTCTTGTAATGTTTAAGGCTTATTATCTACGGAGAACTTTTTCACAAGCTGTTTCTGCTACTGAAGGAAATGACCAGACTCATGCAATTCTGGAAAACATTCAATATTTATCATGCTATTAAAAATATTGCTGTGGCTTCGGACGAAGTAGCTTCTCAATGTATGAGTGGCATATGAAAAAAGACAAAAAAGGTTTCTGCATGATTTTAGAAGTTTGTAGTAGTGGACCTAGCAAACAATCTGATTCTCGAAGTGAATGATGACGACATAATTCAACTCATAGAAAGTTGAGGAAGAAGAATTGGTCGAACTGGAGGAACAACTGTTGCAGAAGAGGGAAAAGAGAAACAGGAAGAAGTAGTTAAACAATTAACATGAAGGGTCTTGCAGAAATGTTCTTTGCAGTTAGCGATGTTCTCAAAATGGCTGAAGACATGAACCCTAGTGTTGAACGCTACTTGATAATTAGAAACGAAAGTACATGATGCGTTTGCTTGCTATGAACAAATTTATGATGAAAAGAAGAAGAATAAGCAAACCGTATCAGACATTTTCATCAAAAAAATAAAGGTTACACCAGAAGAGCTGCAGCCTGGTTCTCCACATAGGGAAGGTAATGAAGATGTGATTGTGGAGATAGATTTGGGTGATTATTCTCCTGTTTTATAGTGGCAGTAGTAACACACAGTACAGTTTTATAAGAAGGTTTAAAAATTAAAATGACAGTATATTACTGTTAAGTTCCTAACCCCTATAACTGTGTTGATTTAATGTGTCGACTTACGCCCAACTCGACTTATGTCCTGTTGGATGGAACGGAACCAAGATGTAAGTCGAGGGATGACTGTACTTGCTACATAACATGATGGAGGGGACTATGGGTAAGAGTATTGGGACCTAGTCATAGGATCATAAGAGATATTCTTCACCAAGATGTCCTCCAATTGGTGAAAGTGGCCATGAGGTCTTGACTTGGGAGATGGTAAAACATGAGGGATATTCTGTTGAGAAAGGGTATATGTGGAAGTTCAAAGCAGATGATTATGACAAGTTTAGGAGGAAGCTTAAATTCGTGCCATGGTATAAAACATTAGTGTTGGAGCCATTGCTGCATCTAGAAAAGCAATATTAAATTGTATGCCAAAGGTACGAGGGTGGTCTGAAAAGTTCTCAGCCTCAACCATAGATGGCAACACAATTGGCAAGATTTTTTTTTTCTAAGTTGGTACTGTTATAACGTCGTAGTAGTAGTAGTAATAGGTAATATTTACTTAATATGGTTTAACTCCTTTACTTAACTATCTCTTGAATAATTTGTCTTATCTCAACAGTGCCTATAATGTGTCTGTCTTTGTCTTACTATTATATACTTCAGCTCCTTAGATTATGACGTGCATGAGTCTAATCTACAAAGGAATTGTCTCAAGGTTAAGCCAACTGCTTGGTAACAAAGCTTCTGAAGTTAACTTCTCTTAAGGTTCTGGGAAAATTTATTTGTTCCGCTGCGCCAACCAGAAACCTTAGATTGGAAAAACTTCTCAGTCAAGAAGTGAACCTTCAGATATGCACGTATGTCTGAAGTATAAAAGAATTTACACAGTAATTCTTTTATATCAATTCTAACAGAAAATATGTATATAACAAATTCATTATCTAACATACAATTTAGTGGGTATTTTACACGGGAATATTCACAAGTTTTACACTAATTACAGTATCCAATATTTGTCAGGCATTATACAACTTATACTAAAATACAAGCATATCCTTTTCAAGGGTTTTAACTTGTCAAATTATGAATGAAACATTCCTTAGTGAATTGTATTCATTCACAATTTAACAAAGGTTTCCCCTCACTTTTAAAAATTTTCTACAAAAAAAATTTTTTTTCTTTGTGTTCCCCTTTTCAATTCCGGGGGGGGGTCTTCATCTTGAGTAAATCTGTCTTTCAAATTGTCATTAGCCATGACTATGTTTTCAGAATTCCTTCCTTCTGTTTTTTCTCTCACATCATGCTGTGAGCTCCTCTGATTATAAAAGTTACATGTGTTACCTGTTTTTTTGTAAAATGCTCTGAATATGATTTATTTCACTACAGGCTCTCCTAATCCTCTTTTTGATACGAACATAATTAACCCCCAGCACTGTAGGTTGAAATTCATCCAAACTCATGTTTGAGTCACCAATTATTTCTGATACCCTTCCAATTAACGAATTATTACATGCTGGATGACCTGTCTCTTCTGACAAAGAGTCTTCCTCCATGCTCGATTTGATTATATAGTAGGTTAATCTCAGATCTATTAGCCTGCTCTTTGTTACTCTGTCTCTGAAGCTTAAAGCTGAATGTGAGTCCCTGTCCTCACTGTAAGACCGTGATTTACAATCTTCCTTGGTGATTTGTCTTCTTCCAAGAAGAATAACTCCCTCCTTGTGTAATTACCGAAGTTATATCCTATCAGGAAATCATTCCCTAGAATCAACTTTGCATGGGAGAGAACTTCTAGGCAGAACCAAAAACTCATGGCAAACACACAGATTGAATTCAGGTAAGTACACCTTTAAGTTTACTGGCTTGGTCGCGTGATTTGTGGAGGCTGCAATTCCAGATATTCTCATGGACTTCCTGAGATACGAAACTTTCCCTTTTACATAAGGCTTAAATATTCTGAAATAATCTCCTGAAATGATGGAGGTCTGAGAACCAGTGTCTATCAGAGCCTTACAATATTTCCCACAGACTTTTCCCTCTACTATCATTCCATATGATTGCCCTTTACGTCTTTGACCTCTGTTCTGAGTCTTATTCGCATATACATGGGACCTAGGTTCCTCATTGTAACCTTTGTTGGAGCACCTCTTACTGCTGAAACAATTGCAGGCAAGGTGCCCAATTTTGTCACAATTGTAACATCTGGGTGGTTCGCTTCTTTCATTCTGATCACTGGTCTGTCTTAGATTTGATGGATGTTCAGAGATGTCCTGTAAGGTCACTGCTGTCAGTTTCTGCATGACTGAGTCCAGTCAATCAAGCAGAGGCTTTTGTAACTTCTCAACCTCTTCGCGAATCAGCTTTGTAGTTCCTTCGTTCGTGTTGCTGGATGGTTCTGGGGCTCTCATGGATATTACTCCCAGTTTCATTACTTCGTCTAGTCTTTCAATAACAGGTTGCTAGAGACGTTCTACTTCCTGTTTAATTATAGATCTCACATCATATAATTCAGGAATGGTTTCTGTTAATCGATTGATTATCTCAACACCATTTCCCTCACGTCCCCTTTTATTCTTGGACTTATCCTTCCTCTCCCTACTTTCTTTCTCCTGTTCTTGTTGTTTAATTGCGCTGCGATCTTCCTTAATGATGTTAACAAGACCGGCACGGATGTCCTGAAGCATCTGCTCCCTTTTTTTCACAGCACTGTAGCACTCATCCAGATTGGATATTCTTTTGCTGAAAGCTGTCTCTCTTAACTCTTGTCTCACCCCCAGTCTGAATTGCTGGAAGACAGCACAGTCCAAGTGGGATCTTTCCTCATTCAAGACATTCAGGGTACTTGCCACAGTTAACAATCTTCTGAAAATCGGACACACTTTTTCTGTGCTTTTGAGAGCATCTCTGGAGCTTCCACAAGTTAGGCCCCAAACGTCTCAATTTAGAGAATTGAGAGATTAGGACTTCCTTAAATTTAGAATATTCCAGAATCTCTTTTAGAACAGGGGAGAAGTATAGCAGTAAGCTTACCAGCTTACTGCAGTGTAGCACCAGTAGCTGAAAGTCTGTCCATCCTCCAACCTTTCTTAGCTTTTCAATATAGCAAAAGAACGCTATGATGTCTGTCTCTTCTCCCAAAAATTGCGGGAACACCTGTTGTGGATTTACACCTAAAGAATTCTGTATCGTTCATTCCTGAACTACTAATAGGAGTAGACATGCTTATACCTGAGTTTACAATGTACTACACTAGAAAATATTCAAATGACTCAAAATTTAACCTTTGCTCTTCAAATGCCCGGTCAGAATCCGAAACCTACTCACTGTGAACTGTCTAAGATTTCAATTTAATAGTACAATTCACATCCTGTCGGCTGTGTCATTTGTTATAACATGTTTGTTGGTAATGGTTACTTAATATGGTTTAACTCCTTTACTTAACTATCTCTTGAATAATTTGTCTTATCTCAACAGCACTTATAATGTATCTGTCTTTGTCTTACTATTATATACTTCAGCCCCTTAGATTAACCCGTGCACGAGTCTGATATACAAAGGAATTGTCTCAAGGTTAAGCCAACTTTATAACAAACAAACAAAGTTATAACAAAGCTTCTGAAGTTAACTTCTCTTAAGGTTCTAAGAAAATTTATTTGTTCCATTGCACCACCCAGAACCCTTAGATTGGAAAAACTTCTCAGTCAAGAAGTGAACCTTCAGATATGCATGTAGTTAATCTAATCTATTTCTATACTAAGTTATCAGTTATCAATACCTTGTATAATCAACCATGTTTGCAGTCGTAATTAACAATTATCTCCCGCTTAGATCCGAATAATTTATGAGTGGTGCATCAGATTCTTAGACACAGGCAGCAACCAAATTAATAAGAGCAAAAGGTTTGTTTAACATAAAGATCATCATACAGAGTAAAGAACTTTTATCACTGTACTACTAGATTACAAAGTAAAATTAATCAATATACATCACACAGTAATTAATACTACAAAAAACAATATGTTCATAAATTCAAAGCTTGCGTTCTTAGATTATATTTAAGAGCTGTAGAGATGTCTAATCCAGACAGCTTGATAGCTCTTAAACATAGCTAGCAATCAACACAAGTACAAATATAATACATAGCATATATTGCTCACTGACTTCCATTGAAATGTCACAGTTCTGTCTTAATTTTAGAATGAGTCTCAAAACTTTATGAATGTCTATGATTCTTAAGTTACAATTACCTTCCTCTCACACATTACTTGATTAAAGGTTTACTATACCGAACTCGAGGATTCCTCAGGCTTGTCCTTTCGATTCTTGGATTCCTTTCCTTCCAGACATTTTCTTCCCTTTATGTTAAGGCTAAAATTCCTGTCAGCTTAGGTTGGTACTCATTGAGTCTGCATACTGATCATCTATGCCTAGAATGTTCTTAGCGCGAGGCGATTCTGCATCCATAAGGCACGCTACCTGGCCACTATCTTTTCCGGGAGTTGCCTGTTGCTTCAAGAATACTCTATTCGTTCATCGTAGGGCTTGGAATCCGCGATCCCTCTAATCACGACCCGACACTTCCTACTTCTGCCACCGAGAGAGAACAGAGACTCCAGACAAAAAGCAAAAAGTGCTTGGGGGGGGGGGGTTCCAGCCCTTTTATATCAACCCCTACCAGGACTCCTCGTAACCCTAAATTTTCGCCTGATACGTTATTCCTTTGCACTTCTGGGTCTTGCCTTTTTGTAGCATCTTCCCCGAAATCTTGGGTTGCCACGTGCGTGTGCACCCGTGACCGCTTGAGGCAACTTATTAATCTGGTGTCTTGCCCGCGTACTTTGACTTTATAATCTCAGTTGGTTATATGCAATTTACACAGTAATTCTTTTATATCAATTCTAACAGAAAATATGTATATAACGAATTCATTGTCTAACATACAATTTAGTAGGTATTTTACAGGGAAATATTTGTCAGACTGTATATACAACTTATACTAAAATGCAAGCATATCCTTTTCAAGGGTTTTAACTTGTCAAATTATGAATGAAACATTCCTTAGTGAATTATATTCATTCACAATTTAACAGTACATCTGTCATAAGCATCCATGTGAAATTGCAAGTCAGTATATCAAGTAGTTTCTTTTATACAGCTGTCTGAAGCAAAACTGTTGCCTGTATCCCTTGAAATGGATAAAATTGAGTGTCGTGCGGTTATAAAATTCTTTGTAAAAGAAGGTTTAATGCCAAAAGAAATTCACTTGAAGTTCATAAAGGTTTATGGGCACTCTTCTCCTTCGTTTTCAACAATTAAGGAATGGGCTGGCAAGTTTAAACGTGGCCGTACCAGCCTTGAAGATGATCCATGTGAAGGACGTCCAAAAAGTGTAACAACACCAGAAATCATTGATCATGGGCACGATATGGTATTGGATGACTGGCGAGTCAAAGCACATGAAATTACTGAGGCTATAGGCATTTCAAAAGAACGTGCAGGATATATTTTGCATGAAGAATTGCAAATGAAAAAGCTTTGTGCAAGATAGGTGCCATGCTTGCTCACTGCAGATCAAAAACGTACACTTGCATGAAAATCTCTGAACAGTTCTTGGAGCATTTTAACAAGAATAAAACTGATTTTGTGCATCAATTTATTACTATGGATGAGACTTGGATTCACCATTACACACCAGAATCCAAATAGCAGTCAAGTCAAGTGGACAGAAGCCGGTTGTTCAGCACCAAAGAAGACAAAGTTGGTTCCATCAGCAGGAAAGTTCATGGCATCAATGTTTTGGAATGCTAAAGGCATTTTGTTTATTAATTATCTTGAAAATGGTAAAACAATAACCGGGGAATATTATTCCGATCTTTTAACCATACTAGACGAAAAAATTCATGAGAAAAGACCTGGTTTGTAGAAGAAAAAAATCATCTTTCATCAGGACAATACACCTGCCCACAAAGGTATTTTAGCAATTGGAAAATTAAGGGATCTGCACTATGAATTGTTGTAACATCCACCCTATTCCCCAGATTTGGCTCCCTCTGACGTCTATCTCTTCCCAAAACTGAAACTTTTCCTTGCTGGTCAGCATTTTCCTTCGAATCAAGAAATTGCAGCTGTAGAGGGGTATTTTGCAGATGTTACTGAGAACCACTACATGGACAGGATAATGGTACTGAAGCATCACTGCAATAAATGTATTAGTCTTAAGGGAGATTATGTTGAAAAATAAAAATAAATCTGAAATTATAATTCGTTTTTTTCATTGTTAGGCTGAGAACTTTTCATGCCACTCTCGTAAGGAGAGTTAATCAGGTAGGGGTTAAGATGGATGAGTAATATCATTAAGCATGAGCTGCAGAAGAAGAAAATGCTGTAGAGGGTATATTAAGGAAAAAGGTGACCAGCAAACTTATGAACAGTACAAGACTCAGGCGAGGAAGGCAAAATCAGATTATGAGAAGGATCTAGCCAAGCAGGTGAAAGGAAATCCCAAAGAGTTCTTTTGTTATGTGGCAAGTAAGAGGAAGAATGACTATGGAAGATTAACCTTACTAAGTGCCGATGGTGACAAAGTGACAGAAGCAGATAAAATAGCTGAGTTACTGAATGACCACTTTGCAAGAGTATATCATCCAAGTGAGGTTACTACTATAATATATGTGACAGAGAGTGAAGTTGGTAGCAGAGGTGGATGAATTGGAGTTTCTTAGGATATTGTAGAATCTCAATGTAAATCAGCTGTGGGATTAGATGGGATATCAGCTAAAGGTTTTGTGAGAATGTGCAAGAGAACTGGCAGTGCCTTTGACTAAGCTGTTTAATTTAAGTCTCAGCTCTGGTAGAGTTCCAAATGAGCAGAAAGAGGGCAAAATTGTACCTTTGCATAAGGCAAGTTCTAAAACTATAGTATCAAATTATAGAAGACCAATCAATATCTCAGGTGTGGCGGTAAAAGTGCTAGAAAAATTGGTCAAAAAGAGAATTCCAGAATGGTAGATAAAAATGTGATAGTGTGAGGGTAATTAAATTTTTATAATAGAGTAACAGATGAGTTGTATAAAGGATATATCTACATGATGATTCTGCTGGATTTTGCAAAAGCATTTGACAGAATACAACATGGAATTGTTATGCAAATTAGTACAAATAGGGATGAATATGACACACTGGTTATTTAGATAAGAGAGTGGCTGCTGGACACATATCAAAAAAGTGATATATGGAGGTGCATAATCGAGGCAAAAAGGTTAGTAAATTACTAAGACATGACTAACCCCTTCACAAAACCATGTTGCCCCTGCAATTCGGTGTTGGAACCATTGCTGTTATTGTACATCAGCGCTTCCCAAACTGTGATCCGCGTCACCCTTGGGGCCATAGGTTTTGTTGAGGGGGCCGTGAAATAATAAAAACAAATTGAAAATGTTTCAAGACTAAGTAGATTTTTTTATCTTAAAATAAACTTATTTAATTTTTATTATTTCTTTTTTTGTTATTTTTTATATTTTAATGGGAAAAAAATCACATTGCTTGCAGGTTCACAAATTTTGTTTCCTGCGTATTTCAGCGCTTAATAAATATTAGTAAATATATGCTTATTCATATAAGTTTCATTTAATTTATATGAATTGCAGTTTCAAATATTTCACCTGATATTGACTTTTTGTGTAGCAGTATTGAAACACATCCATCACATTAAATTGTTATTAAACTTCTTTTATGTTTTTAATTTTTTTAATTACTAATCGTTTTACGTTTCATGTACTTGTAATGCAAATGTACAATAACAATATATCTATATAAAAATATAAGATAATGTGCCATGTCAAACGTGTATGTAAGATGCTAAAAATGTAATATTTGCATTTGATTTTTGCAATATTCGCAGTGTATGTTTTGTATTGAATATAAATACAATAAATATTGTATTATAATAATATATGTCTATATTACGATTTTTTTTCGAGGGGGGCCTTGAAATATTTTAATTTTTCCAAAGGGGGCCCTGACATCCAGAAGTTTGGGAAGCACTTTTGTACATAAATGATATAGGATACAAACTGAAAGGAAATATTCAGTTGTTGATGATGCAAAATCACTTAAAGCAATTAACTATTCAAGGCAATGTGGAGAGCTTGCAGGATGATTTAAATAGGCTGTCAGTATGGACAAAAAGATAATGGGTGGCAGTTTAATGTGGAGAAATGTAAAATTAATGTTAAAGTAAATGAAAACTCTTTCATTTTGTTCTTCAATGATGCTTGTGTATTTGAGTCTACAGTTCACCTCTGAAAGCTGCTCAACTTTGATTTGTTTTAAAACTTTCGTACTCTTTTTTTTTCAGTATGAAATGATTTTATCCTGATTAAGACTAAATAGTGATCACTTTCTATTTCAGATCCTCCGTGTACTCTTGTGTCTTGAACGGGTGGCAAAACTTCGCTATCTACTATAACATCATTAATGAGACTGTTTATTTCTTGCATCTACTCTCCATGTGAATTTGTGCACGGTTTTGATGTTGGAACATGGTGTTAGTAATAACTAGTCCATGTCCTGGACAGAAATTCAGCATGCGCTTACCATTATTATTAGCTTTGCTCGTTTCTTCAAATTTTCATAAAACATTTCTGTATATCCAGTAATCATTTCCTACTCCTGTTTAGATCTCCAACAAGGACCAGCTTTTCCCTTTTCATTGTATCTTCTCTAATTCCTCAAAAAATGCCTCCATTTCTTCCTTAACCACGTCCGTCAATATAGATAAAATGCATCACTCCTCTACACTTCGTATCCATCACATATTTCAATGTAATATCAATGGTATTACAATTTTAATATGCACTTCGCATCCAGGGTAACTTGGACGTATATATACATCCTGGCTGGTTGGGTGGTTAATAGAATCTTCTGTAGGACCATAGGCAATAATAAGTCTCATTATCCAGTTCCCCATTCTAATATTTCTCACATCACTCTACTTAATATTGCCTGCCATTCAAGAAGATTATCCTCGTATTTAGTGTTGAATACTATATCTGCTGTTTCTTTTCCCTGATTGTTATTGCCTGGATATAACATTTTGTATTTGTTGCTTAGAAAAATCTCAACTTTTTTTGTTTTCTTTGTTTCAGTCAGGTGCTATTATGTTGATCTGGTACTTATCTACTTCTGCTAGTTCTATTTCTTTTTCCATTGATACTTCTTATATTGATAGGATAGTACCAATCTTAAACTCTGCTGATGTTGAGTTGGGACTTGTTTCAGTAACTGACTTTGCACTGTTTGCCCTGGTTTCCTAACAGAAACAACTAGGGGCCTTGTTTAACCAGATGATGTCCAAGCTGGCATGAAATTCATGTACCATCATTTTACATTGTGGTTTAATCTACTAAGAATACAATTTGGTCAGCTAAATCCCAAATTGCCAGCCTATCCTCATTTCTTCCATATCTAAATAGATACCAAACAGGTGCACCACAAGAAGGTGAGGATTGGACATTAGATCAGAAGCTCCAGTTGATTCTCTACATTCCTTAATTTGCTAAAAGGCCATTAGCAAATTAAGTTTCATGTATCTTGATCTGGGTGTGCTTAAGAATCAAAGCATTCTTCTCCTGGTTATACAGCTTTAATCCTTAAGCACTTCCAGATCAAGACATATGAAATCTAATTCACTAATAGCAAACAATGTGTGATGAATATGCTTATGTATAAGGGCTAAAGAAACTTTAAAACTTTGTGATAAGCTTGCTTAGCTCTATATGAAAGCTCCTTATCATCTTAATTTATGACCTTAATTTTTATATTTATAAACTTTGAAACATTATTATCCCTACACTTTTAAGAAAAATTAGCTGATTAATCAGCAAGGCTTTAAATTTTGTGCTCTCACAATGATGTACCAGTTGTTTAATGTCTCTCTGTAGACTGTTCATATTTGAGAGATTTTTTAAGACTAAAATCATAGGATTAAAACATTTTTTTTTAATTGTTAGCTATTTATTTAGAAACTAACAGCGACTAGTTTTGTTCAAATATGAAGCAAAAAAATTAAGAACATGTTGGAGATGTTAAGCTTAAAAGAAAAGAATGAGAAAAAAACATTTTAATTTTGCCTGTTACTGTTCATTCATGAGCTTGCTATTCACGTTCCCCTTATATATATCCTTTTATATCTATATCATTATTATTATATACATGTCTCCATGGAGTTCAGAGCCTCATCATGGGAGATCCTCACTAACTTTTATACACATAAAACTTATACCTCTCCTTAAATTCATTTGTTCACCACTCTATGCAAAAAATTTAGTCCACACACCCTTACTTACCACAGTCTAACACAACTTCCACAAATGACCCCTAGTTCTCTGACTATTTATCATATATTGTAATATTTCCTTTGCATCAATTGTATAAAACCTCTTTAATATCTTAAAAGTTTCTATTACGTCTCCTCATTTCCGCCTATCAGTTAACTTTGTAACCCACACATCTTCAGCCTATCCTCTTAGGGAGTATTTCACAGACCTGTCACCTCCTGATCAGAAGAAACCCAGGGGACCAAATCTGTGCACAATGGTCAAGACATGGCTAAATCATAGCCCTTATAAAGAGGAACAATAACTTCCTAGGAACTAACTTGTTAGGAAACTTCATCAGTTTCCTGCAATCCAGCACCATCAGTGTGGTACCATGGTTACATACTTGGTATTATTTTCTACTAAAGATATTAATTCACACCATTTCAACTGCTAACACTATATAAAACCCAAATCTCTCCAACTTTAGAATAATTTTTCACATTTGATATAATGCACCAAAAACCTCACTAAGAATCTTTATGCCATACGCAAAGAGACCAATCCATTCTACCGAATGGATTGGTCTGTGTTTGTTACTATTTTTCATAAAATTTTTATTTTCATTTCATGAGTGAACAGATAATTTTGCAAAGTTGAAGCCTCAGTTTGATGAACTGACCTGAAGTATTCAACTGGCTGGCTTTGTTGATTTACTAGCAACAGGCTGTGGGTTTATATCCCATTAAAGCAGTATACTTCAGGGACCACTGATGTGTATAGGTTCTATTTAGCATTTCTTCCAAATAAGAAAGCACTAATCTACTCCATAATTATGCTGCTTTTTACATACCTGATAATATTTTAGTGTAAACAGACCCACACTGCCAATAAGCTGAATATTTTTAACTAAACTTTGCAGTGTTCAATAGCTTGGTTGGCTAAGTTGATAGTGCACCTGTTTTCCTGTCAATATGGTGTGAGATATAAATTCATGAAGCATGGGTATATGAGGAAGTCTTTATATGTTTGAGACAGTTTACATTGCTCAGTAACAGATGCTAGATTCCAGTTGCTTATCGGAAAGCTGAAGTGACAAAAAAAATCACATCTGATCTCCAGCAACCTGCTTTAGAGACTAAACATTATCTAACCCATAGCCCATGCATTTTTCTAAATGTGATTTACAACTTTCATGGTGGAATTCACAAAAAAAAAAAAAATAAATAAATAAATAAAATTTTCAAGCCATTTTTGCTCACTTCATCGGCTTCCTGAATGTCGCGTTTATTGGAAATGCATACACTCGCACACACACAAATATATATATAATTATGGTCTCTTCCAAGAAACTACCTTTTACCATTATATGTTTAAATATTATACTGTATAATTTATTATTTAACTGATAAACTCATTTACCATGTTATTTTTTGTATTTTGAATGTATAGATGGAATGCACAACTTCTTGAAGATATCTTGGTTATTTGCTTGAATTCTAACAAGCTAGAAGAGGCATGGTGAGCATAATATGTAATATGACTTGTTATATGATGTGATATTATAATAGTGCTCCATGTTCATAGAGAATTTTCATATAATAAACCTATGAAACCCATTACAAATAACCTTCCTTTTTCCTCTATATAATAATCCATATCTTCTTCCTCTTTGTAACTTTTTTTTTTTATACTGCTTGATGCAGGATCTGCTATGATTATGCGACTCTGGGAAATCCCAATCAGCTTGTCTCAGGGTCTGGCTTTGGGGGTGGGAACAATTTTTATGACTGCAGATGTATGTGTTCACAGGGCCATTTGCCTGTTCTGAGAGATAAAAAAAAAACTGAGTTTTCAGGTGAAAAAATCCCCTACCTCTGTGTGAGACTGGCTAACTCACCTTTAGTCAAAAGAGACTAGATAAAGGTTCCTCATGTTTTGAACAGGAATCGAACCCAGGTCTTTTCGACCAAAGGGCTTTGTCAATACCGACTCAGCTATGGAGGCTCTTATATAATAATCCATATATACAATAATTTATAGAATGTATAAATTTGTATAATTGTCATGTATAATCTATTTCAGCATCATGATTAACAATAACAATGAGAAGTCAAGCAGAAAAATATAGATGATATCCAGGAAATAGCTTACCTCCTGAAACCTTCCAGATCTACTTCACAGATCTCTTAGTTCTGCTCTCTGAGATCTGTTGAACCACTCCTGCTTTTCCTAACAGAAATCAACTTTCAGCTTCTTTAATTGCTACAAATCTCACTTTCTCTAATAACAACCTCTTTGGCTCTTTTCATCTCAAATGCATCAACTGTGCATATGTTTGCTCTCTAGTATCTCATGTAGTATCTAATTTATAATTTATTTTCCTTGATATGGATAAAAATTTTATCTTATTCTATCAGTAAACTTCAAAATGCAAAGGAACTCAAAATTCTAACAATTATTGATTTCTTCAACAGATGAATTGAAATTTGTGTTGTTGCTAGTGTGTATCTAATCTGAAATCTGAATTCACTTTGACATGAGACAAGCATCTATACTAGAGAGAAAGACATCTGCTGAGAAAATTCCTAAAATGACAATTTTGATGTGCACAAGACTGTTTGTTATCTTGATTTCTGTTGGACCACATCATCAAGAGACACATTAGCATTAGTTCAATTTCTGTGTATTCTACTAGCATGATGCTGTCTATTACTTTAAGTGTGTTAATGTGCACTGTGCTAACACTTGGATAAAGGATTAAACAAGAATATAATTTCTTGGCATGTTTAATTTGTATCACTTTTGTTTTAAATTTGCTATTTTTTCAAGTTAAAATTAATTATATGATTTACTTTTCATTTAATGTGATTGTCATATTTTGTTTAAAATATATTAAAATTACTAAATATAAGGAAGTCTATTAGTTATTATCATTCTGTGTGTTCTTAGTAAACTGTGGGATGTTTTGGAGCATAATACTAACTAGACTGTTATTCAAAGATTAACCTTTTCTATTCAGTATTAATTACCAGAATTTTATGTAGGCAACCAGTTATTAATTATGGCTTTATGTAGGGAATTGGCTGTAAAGATTTTGTCAGCACATCACGGTTAACACAGTAAGGTGTAAAATCTGTAGCACATCAGGAGGTTAAGAAGTAAGGAAGCTATTGATATTTTACTTGAGCACTTTGGAATTGTAGTCTGTGGTACCTGAGGAAAGCTGTTTCAAGGTTGCATTAAATGATAATAAAATGAATGAATAATAAATGATAATAAAATAAAATGCTCATGATAATACTTTAGGAAAGGCATAAAGTAAGAGATGAATGTGCATGAGACTATGATTGAAGTGAGTCTCTGAACAAGAGGTCATCATAAACCAGATTATCCTCTTCTCCTCTGGCACCAGTTAACAGAGGTTTAATTAGTTGCTTTGTTCATAATTCAAAACAGTCCAAATTTCTGCAGCACTCTTTAACCTTTAAGCTTTTACTGTTTACATTTTATGTTATGTGTTATCTGCTAAAACACATTTTACAATTTTTACTTCCAATTTTAACCCTTTTTTTTTAAATTCTATGTTTTATTATTTTGTTTTCCCTCTTCATTTTAAAAGTAACTCATGACAACTGTATAATCTGAATTTAGTTTAAAATTATTAAACTATATAATTAAACTTACTTATTCAAAATAGTATGCCTACATAACTTACAATTAATGGTGGTGTTTTAATTAAAATATGACAGCATGATAACAGTAACACAAAGGAGTTTGAGGATTTGAATTAACAGGTAGTTCCAGAAATTCATTGCTGATGATATTTCTAAGTGTAAGATTAGAGTAGCATGAACCTAAGAGTTCAGAAAATCCCTTTGCATTGTAATGATTCATTAAATTTATATAAAATACTTACTTTATTTAAAAAAAAGGAGGAATGATAACTTCTTTGTCTCTGTTTATTAGTGTATGTTCTTCAGTAATCAAGTAATCCTTTGCGCTACCTTGGTCACTTTAGTAATATGCCTACCAACTCTGTCTACTATCACCAACTCTCTAGCTTCATCCATTTCCTGGAGTACATTTCTCTCAGTGTGGTACACAGCTCGTAATGTGGAAACTTGTAAAGTTATCCAAAAATGCATAACTTTACAATTTTCCACATTAAACTGATACCTGTTATCTTTTGATCACACACTGTCAGCTTATTTAAATCACTACATTGCCTTGATTAACTATTACCCTACCCGATTTTGCAGTTAATCAGCAAAACTGTTTCCTTTCAAATCGTTTCCTATATCATTTATGTACAAATTAAACAGTAATGATCCAAGCATACTTCTCAATACTGTAATAGAAGGAAAGTTCCTGGAAAAAGAGGAAAGGATATACTGTCAATGAGATGCATTGATAGTGTGTCTGGAGTGACTGATGTTCAGAGTTGAAGCTTCCAGAAAAGCATATAACAAGACCACACCTGTCAAGGATTGCTGTGGCACATCACCGAGCAACTGAGTGACCATATGGCATCTGATGATGGCCAATGAAATAGATGGTCCAAGCATAAGGCCTTGTGGCACACCTCTAGTCACCTGCTTTCTCCTGGATTCTTCTCCTTCACGCAATGTGCTTTAGTATCTATCCATTAGTTTTCCTCATATGCAAATCACCAGTTTCACATCAATCTCCATTTTCCAATTTGCATAACAAAGTTCCATGTATCCTGTCACACACTTTTGCGAAATCCAGCAGTATCATCATGTACACATTCCCTTTATCTAACTCAGCTGTCACTCCGTTATAGAAAGTTAGTAAATTACTAAAAGCAAGCCCGACCATTCACAAAGTTCTGCTGTTCCCCATAGATGCCTGCTTTATGCAAAGGAACTATTTTGCTCTTCTTCTTCCATGACCTTGGGACTTTACCAGAGCTGAGACTTAATGGCTTAGACAAGGCAATGCCATTTCCTTCCCATATTCTTGTAATGCATGAGCTGATCTGTGGCCATATTTGCATTCAGATTCTGCAGCATCCTAAGTACTTCATCAACCTCTATTCTTTCAGTTCCTGTCACAGGAACATCCTCATTATATTATAAACCTTGCAAAAGTGGTTATTCAGTAACTCAACTATTTCATCTGCTTCTGTCACCTTGCTATCATCAGCATCACTAGGTAAATTTATCCTTCCATAATCATACTACCTTTTCTTTGGGATTTACTTTGGTCTGCTTGGCTAATTCCTTCTTGTTATAGTCAGAATTCGCCTTCCTTACCATGCTGGTCACATTTCTTGTCTGAACCTTGTGAGCTTACTGATTGCTTTCTCCTTATATACCCTCCACATTTTATTTTTCTGCTGCCCCTGTTTAATGATACTACTCATCCATCTAAATGCTACCTGGTTTATTATCCTAAATTTGGATATGCAGTCTGATGTTGCATCCTTCAGATAGTCAAGGGATATATTGCTAGCATTGTTCCCTTTCAGATTCTGATTGCATTAGTGCTGCTTCAAGCTACCTCCTGAGCTGGTCGTAATCATCTGCCCTGTAATTTCACATACTCCCCTTCTAAGCTGAAAATTGCATCACAACCTGTCAAGACCATATTGATTACTCTTTCCCAGTCAGAGGGAAAGTAATCAATATGGTCTTGATCCAATACTCCAAAAATAATCCAATAATAAAAAATCCAACTCAAACGAGGAGTCCCTTCTATCCATGCTGTTGCAAATAATTATCTCTTATTAAGTCTATAAATTCCATTCCCTTCCTACCATGTGATTTTTCCTCCTTCCATTATGTTATGGACGACTTCAGCTACAGAGATATGCCATATTTGCCAGCGTATAAAATGCACTGGCCTATAAGACACACCCCCTTTTTTGTACACATTTTTTAGGAAAAAAACTTTATCACTGAATATTATAATGAATTTACAGTATTTCAAATATAAAGTAATAAGTAGGTCTACTTTCAACAAATACCTAATCTAACTAGGAAAGAGTACCCACCTTTTAATCTTCTTCGTCAAAACCCAGAAGTTCATCTCCAGAGTTAAATAAGAGACACTTGAAACCTCTTCTAAATCAGAATCTGAGTCCTCATACAACAAATTGTCCTCTGTACCATCCAGTGCATTACTAATGTCACACTTGTTAAATGATTTAACCACTGTCTCAGTTTTCACAGCATCCCATGAAGCTTTGACCCACTCAGAAACTTGCAAAATGCTAGGATTCTTCCTGATGGCGTAACCTCAAAATATGAAGACTGCATCCAGCAGTCTTCTGGATGCAGTGTTCCACTTCTCCTTCATAAATCCCTGAAATGGTTTATTAATACAGACATCTAAAGGTTGAAGCTGACTAGTTAGACCTCCTGGTACAGCTAACTTGGTTTTCAATTCCTTCAGTTTATTTTTAACATCTTCTGTTCTGTGAGAACGAAACTGATCCCATAGGTGCAGGGCAGGCTTCTTCAACAGTCCGCCAGAGCGCCTAGACCAAATGTTATCTATCCATAACTGGAATACATAACTAATGTAACTGGAATGCTCTCACACACACTGCAAGGAAGCAAGAAAGAATTCGCATAACTCGGAACGGAGAAAATTTCCAGAAATGAAAGTAATAAAAAACTGAGTATCGGCGTATAAGACGCACCCTGTTTTTCAGACCTATTTTCAAAGAAAAAATGTGCATCTTATATGCTGGCAAATACAGTAATTACTTGATCTACATTTCACTGTGTTAATTTGCTGATGCATGTGTTCTACATCATTCTTGGCACCATATGGCCTATAGTAGCAACCAGTTATATATTTTGGCCTTTTGGTTTCAATATCACATCAGATTGCCTGAAATGAACTGTGATATCCACATACCTGTCTCCTAATCTTTTGGCTGCAATTCATTTGCTATTAGCCATGTATCACTAATACATATAACTTTTGGTTAGGTTGTACTAACCAATGCCAAAAACCACCTTTACATTGTTTAGTGACTACCCCATTCAATATTGTTGCCTGAGAGACTAGATTTTGCTTTTTTTTTTAACTCTTGCACTGACTCACCTAATGGGTGCCTGACCATACATTCACTTGCATCTACCCTAATTGCTTTAGTTTTCCTGACTTTGCACTTCCACAAAGCCTTTTGATGATGTTAAGCTTTTTAAGAGCTTTATTAGATATATTTGTAATATGAGTTGTAAATCTGAGTACCTAGGTTGAGGCCTAAGTATTTTGGAGACTGTTTTTTTCTATTTTGGTATTAAATATTTTGATTTGAGGGTTGTAATTGTGTCTGTTTTTTCTATCAGTGGAGAAGATGCTTAGTTTTGTTTTTTCTGGGTTTATCTGTAGTTTAAATTCCTTTGCCTATCTTTCTAAGCCTTTTATTGAATTATTTAGAACTTTTTCAGATTGTTGAGGATTACTGCTTGTATGCCAGATTGATATATCATCTGCACAGCATACTATTTTTGTGTCATTTATTATGTGAGGATGGATATTGTTCATATAGATGAGAAATGGGAGTGGACTTAGAACAGAACCTTGTGGGACTCCAGCCCAAGTTCGATGCATGTTGGAATTGATGCATTCCCCCTTATTCCGGTATCGTATGCAATTTTTATTAACTTTTATCTCCAAATGTGGTCATAGACAGCTGGGAGTTCCAAAAATATTGGTGTTGTCTTCTTTGATGGTTTTTCTTGAAAGCCATCTATGACTGATTGGCAAAGATAAAATAATTGATCTTCTGTACTATGTTGAAACCTGTATGCAGTTTGATTTTGTTATTTTCTAAGTGCCAATTCATAAGTGTGGTATGTATTATTCTTTTGTTTAGTTTACAGAGAGAGAGAACTACTCAAAGCTATTGGTCTGTAGCTTTTACAGTCACTAGGGTTTTTGTTAGGTTTTAGTAAGGATTTAATGACTGATGTTTTCCAGATTTTTAGTAGTTAACTGTATTCCAGGAGGTGTTAAATATCTTCAGAAGGCAGTTTTGGGCTATTTTCCCCATGTTTTTAATCATATGTCCAAATATAAGATCAATTCCGGATGATTTGTCGGGGTCAATTTGACTAATTGCTGTTTCTGATTCTGTCATTGTGAGGTCCTGAGTAAAGATGTATTCAGAAGGCTAGGTTTTGGATTGTATTAGCAAATGTTTTTCTGGGTTTATCTGTAGTTTAAGTTCCTTTGTCCATCTTTCTAAGCCTTTTATTGTATTATTTAGGACTTTTTCAGATTGTTGAGGATTACTGCTTGTGTGCCAGAATGCTATATCATCTGCACAGCATGCTATTTTTTGTCATTTATTATGTGAGAATGGATATTGTTCATATAGATGAGAATGGGAGTGGGCTTAAAATAGAACCTTGTGGGACTTTGTGGAAATTTTCCTGCACTTTTTGTCTTCTTTGTTGTATTGCAGCTCATTTGCATTAGAGTAATGTTTGGCTGTTTAGAATAAATTTGCTATCTGTTTGTTTGTTGCTGCTGTATTGGTTCTTGAGGAGACTGTGTTTGAAGAGTAGTCAGTATCTGGAAGTGTTGCGTTGTTTAATAATCTGATGATGTTCCAGTGTTGTGAGTCTTTTCTTCGATCTATCTATTGAAGGATTCTTCCCATTTTTTTTGTTTGCAGTTAGAAATTTCATCTTCTATGTTTTGAGTTAATTCTATTAACTTCTTTCTGTTGTCTTCTGTATTATTTTGTTTTAACTGTTCATTGATAATATCTCTTTCAGTAATTATAGCATTGATATTGTGATCTTTCCAAAATGGATCCCAATTGTTTTTCTTGAGTCCTCTGGTGAATTTTTTGCAGCTTTCTGTATGTTGTTAGTTAGTTCTAGTAGTTGCTGATTTGGAAAATACTAAAGAATAACTTTAATGAATGCAGTAGTAGAGAGGTAACAGAAGCAGATGGAATTGTTGAGCTACTACTGAGTGACCATTTTGCAAGGATATCATCCAAGTGAAAATATTGTTATGGCAGAGGTGACAGGGACTGGTATGAGAACAGAGGTTAATGAATTAGAGATGCTTAGGATATTGCAGAATCCGAAAGCAAATAGAGCTGTGGGACTGGATGGGATAACAGCTCACATGTTAAGAAATTGTTTGGGATGATGCCTTTGACTAGGCTGTTTAATTCGGGTCTCAGCTCTGGCAAAGTCCCAAGAGAGTGGAAGGAGGACAGAATAATTCTTTGCATAAAGGAGGAAATAAGTCTGTGGTAGCAAATTAGATCCTCCTTGGTCTATCAGATTCTGAAATACAGACAGATCAATCAGTATTTCAGGAGTGGTGGTAAAAGTACTGGAAAAGTTGGTCAAAAAAGGGAATTCGAGAATGGGTGAATAAGAATATTTATTTATTTATTTATGCTTATGGCTACATGAAAACTGTAAGTGAAAAGTACAATCACAATTTCCAAAAACAAATGATGAAAATCTTAAATAAAAGTTCATAAAAGGCACAACCTGCTTTCTAAGTCTTTCCTTTTTTAAAAAAATAAAGCAAAAGTAACTTGTCGTAATCAAGCCAGGGACAATTATCATCCTGCTGCAACAAGTATGACAAGGCTGCATGTTCTCACAACACTTCACAACATAAATGTAGCTGTATCGGAGGTTTAATTAGAGAGCAGTTGTGTCTTGTGTGAGAAAACTTGATCCATTAGAGGAGGCCCATTTCACACTGTATCATCATCTTCTAACATGAGGAGGAGTTCTGCTGATACTGTGATGAGGACTATGAGAGTAACTACGAAAATAACGTCTTTGTGGTGACAGGACCACGATCTTTTGTTTCCTCCATAACCACTGCCACCATCATACCAACTACAGGTCAAGGTCCAGGCTGGAAAGCCAATTCAAGGCCTCATCCATCACCTTGTTTATGTCCTGTAGGCCACCACCATGAAATTGGTGCTTGGGCAGTCGTACACAGTATGAGTAATTGTCTGAGCCACGGGAGAACAATCACAATAATGGTGATCTGACAGCCCCCATTTATGTAGAAGATAGCCAAATCTGCCCTGACTAGTTCTGATCCTGTTTATGGATAACCAAATCTTCCTAGGAAGATCAAAACCAGGCTGTGGAGCACAGGGATCTTCTACCAGGAAGCCGTTTGTTGGGAGATTGTTGGACCAGTATTCTCTCCATATGTGAGATATTGATGGCAGCGCAGCTGAAGAGAGTTCATCCGTGGATCAGAGAGGCTTTCTAGATTTGAGGTGAAGACTAGGTGGGTTTATGAGAGTCTGGTGTAGGGGTAGAGTGGGTTGCTCATTGCTTTATTAAATTCCTTAATCGAGGCTTGTCTTCTTCATATGTGTGGTGGAGCAATGTTAGATAGAACAGGCAGCCAGGAGAGAGGGGTGCTTCTCACTGTCCCACTAATTGTGCGCATGGTAGAGTTCAGCTGAGTGTCTATAATGTTAGTGTGTGTACTTCTTTCCCAGACAGGGGCACAATATTCTGCTGCAGAGAATGCGAGGGCTAGTGCAGACAACCTTAGGACTTCTGCACCACAACCCCAGGTTGTTCCAGCAAGTCTTGAAATGATGCTATTTCTGGTTTTAATTTTATTGGAGTGGTTGATGATGTGCCTTTTATTGGTTAGGCTTCTGTCCAGGCTCACTCCAAGGTATTTTGGGAGAGGCTCATGCTCTACCATTTTTCCACAGAAGGAAAGGTTGAGTTGTCAATTCGACTCTGCATTGTACAGGTGAAATTCAGAGGACACTGTCTTCGTTGGATTTGGCTTCAAGTACCACTGCTTGAAATACTCTTCCAGGGTGTTCAGGTCTGTATTCAAGGTTGATTGTAGGTTGGTAAAGGAGGTGGATTGATGTAAGATAGCTAGGTCATCGGCATACATATACTTGCTTGATCTGGTACGAGGTAGATCATAAATATAGATGTTAAAAGGTATAGGGGATAACACAGAGCCCTGAGGAAGACCGTTGTGAATGAATCTGGGCCTGCTCTTTTTTCCACCAATATGGACCCGGATCTTTCTGTTGGAGAGAATGGATTCAAAAAGTTGTAGAGTTTTTTTACACTTTATAATATTTCCTAATTTTAGGAGGAGGCCCCTGATCCAGACAGTGTCATAAGCAGATGTTAGGTCAATGAAAGTGGCTCCAGTTTTAAGTTTCTTCTGGAAGCCTGCTTCAATTTGAGTTCTCAGGACCTGGTCACAGCAACTTCTTTCTGGCCTGAAGCCAGCTTGTTCAGTCGGGAGTGCTCTTTCGATGAGTGGTGAAATTCTTTTAAGGAGAATTCTTTCAAAGAGCTTAAAGGTGGTGCAAAGCAAGGAGACGGTCGTAGGTTTTTCACTTCATTTGGATCTTTCCCTGGTTTGGGCATGGCAATTATTTTGGCTTCCTGCCACAGCTTTGGTAATTTACCAGACATTATGATTTCTGAGAAAAGGGCAGCAAGCCATGTTTGGCCATGTTGACCAAGATGTTTTAGGAATTCAGGGAGTATACCATTGACTCCTGCAGTTTTGCCATTCTTGGTAAGTTTTAAGGCTATTTGTATGAGTTCAGGAAGCTCAGGTTCCGTCTTCAGGATTTGTCTGATGGAAGCTTGTACAGCAATTTTCCTGGTAGAGCTGGGATGAATCTTGGAGGTTTTCAATAAATGGTTAGCCATTTGATCAGGAGTTATCTCTGTTGTTTTGTGTGTTGTTGGCTCTGCTCCACCTAATTTTCTCAAAAGTGATCAGCTTCTCCAACTAGATGTGACGAAATCGAATTCACTGATGGTTGAGATCCATCTTTCCTTTCTGTTTTTATCCAGGGTTGATATGAGCTCCTAGGCTATAGCTGGATCTTCAGTTTCCTCATATTTGGCTAGGAGTTCCTCACTTTCTCTACTCCAACATGGGATATATTGTTTTCTGTAGCCTCTAGGGATAGAGGCTTTTGCTGCAGATTTGAGTAGTTTAACAAATCTAGGATAGCAATTAGGAGTGGGTGGAATTGCTCTAATGGTTTGCTCGATTTGTTTCTGAAATGCAGACCAGTTGGCCCTGCAGAGATTCCATCTAATGATTGGTGTTCCGCTGATGACTGGGATTGATATGTTCCTATCTCTATTAATGTAGGATGATGATGACTATTAGGGAATCTGTTAAGGATGGTTCTGATTGATGGAAGAGGCTGGTCTTCGGAGTCTTTAGTGACTATGCACAGATCTGGGGTGTAGGTTCTGTTCCATCTGGCTGAGTAAAGAGTGCTGTCCTGCTTGGCAGGACAGCACTCTTTACTGTCCTGCTTGGCATCATAATTCAAATACAAATTATATGTATCCATCCAGTTTGCTATATTATTACCATCCTGGTTGTTAGAGGAATAGCCCCACATGGTGTGATGGGAATTGAAGTCACCAACATAGATAGCAGGGTGAGGAGGAAGTATAATAAGAATATGATACTCTGTGAGGGGCAGCATGGTTTTGTGAAGGGTAGGTCTTGCCTTAGTAATCTTTTAACTTTTTATAATAGAGTGACAGTTAAATTGGATAAAGGCAAGAAAGGTGACCAGCATGAGATGATACCAATGAATTTTGCAAAGCTGTTTGACAGGATACTACATGGAACTCTATTATGCATACTGCAGCAAGTAGGGATGGATATGAATAAATACTGGTGATATGGATAAAAGGTTGGCTCATGGACAGATACCAAAAAGTAGAGTATATGAACAGGCAGAATCCAGAAGGTAGGTGACAAGTGGTGTGCCACAGGGCTCTGTGCTTGGACTACTTCTGTTTTTGTACATGAATGACAGGAAACAATTTGAAGGAAGATATTCAGTTGTTTGCTGATGATGCAAAGTTAGGTAGGTTGGGTAATAATTAATCAAGGTCATATAGAGACTTGCAGGAGATTTAAATAGGCTTACGGTACGGGCAAAAGATAATGAATGGCAATTGAATGTGGAAAAGTGTAAAAAAGTTATATATTTTGGGATACAAAGATTACCAGCTGTGTATCACATGTATTTATTTATTCATATGGAGTTTTCTCCCTCGTCCCTATTGGGGCGAGTTGAGGCCCCTCATGGGGGGGGTTAATTATTTATGGCTGTAGATCCGTGTGTTCACGGGGCCGGTTTGCCTTCTTGCGGGATGAAAAACCCCAGATAAACTGTGGGGAAAAAACCTGCTGTCCGCATCCAAGACCGGCTAACTTGGCTATGACTGAGGAAGATCCTTAAGCTCCTCACGTCAGCAATAGGAATCGAACCTAGAACACTCCTTCCCCAGGCATATGGTTGCGAAGCGCACAGCCATTACACTAACCGCATAGACTGTACCACATTGAGAGAACTGTACTCCAGGAAATTGATGAAGCCAGGGATTTGGGAGTAGTAGAGAGAGAGAGAGAGAGAGAGAGAGAGAGAGAGTGAGTGGAAGTTTAGAGGGCATATTGCTAAAGTAGCTCATGGTGGCTCATAGGATTACTTGATTATTGAAGAACGTGCTAACAAGCAGAGATAAGGGAGTTATCATTCCTCTTTATAAAGCCTTGATATGATTACATCTGGATTACTGTGCTCAAGTCTGGTGTCTTAGGTTTCTTGGGGATGAGGAAGTGGTGGAGAGGATCCAGAGGTGAGTCATCAAGATAGAAAGAATTTCATAGGACTGATGCAGGGGAGATGTTTCAACACTTGACTAGAATTAGCAGAACAAGAGATCATCCCTGGAAGTTCGATAAGAGTGAGGTAGCAAGGGTGTGAGGAGACGAGACTAGATTTTTAGCATGGAGAGTAGTGAATGAATGGAATGGGTTACCTGAGTCAGTTGTAAGTGCTTTGTCTGTTAATGGTTCTAAGGAGAGGTATGATAGATATTGCGTTGATACTTTGGGTCTCTCACGATGAGTCTTAGAACACCATGAAGGTTGGTATTAGGGAGCCCTGGCTCTCAGAAGCAGATTTGCTGACAGATATTGAATGTAAAGAATACAGAGTACTTAGGAGTAATTCATTTTTTTCATTTTTGAAATTATGGATTCTACATCACACCAAAACATGGTATGAATGCAAATTTAAGGAAGTTTGTGTGATCTTTATCAACCACCCCCAATTTAAACAATAATGATGGTCTAAAAATCACATACATGTGGAAGGCATATATTTGTCCCACGAATCCTTCCTCTCTAAGAACAACTATAAACAGGACTGTAGAAAATCTAGGATCCTAAATCTAAAATAACTTTAATACTAAAAAATAGGACATCACTGTTAAAGAAAAAATCTATAAGAAAGAATGTTTATTCATGTTGTAATTTATATATATATTTTTTTTTTATCAAAAATAACAATTGTAATAATAGAAATAGGACATCATCGTTACTGGAAGGGAAACCATCTGTAAGCAAGAATGTTTATTCATGTTGTAATTTATATATATATTTTTTTTTTATCAAAAATAACAATTGTAATAATAGAAATAGGACATCATCGTTACTGGAAGGGAAACCATCTGTAAGCAAGAATGTTTATTCATGTAATCATAAATTAAATCTAGCTTGATGTATTTATTATTTTTTTTTTTCACTAGAGGCATGCCAGTGAGTAGCATGCGATTAAATCATTGTTTCTCTTGCTTATGGTTTGAAATGTAATGCAGCTTGGTTTGTATATTTATGTATGCTCCAGATGATGATCTTGATATGAAGATTGAAACGTCAGGATAATAAAAAGAGTTATTTTAACACGGTTGTAGAATCCATAATTTCAAAAATGAATGCTGATCACCGTGTAACATAACACTAAAAGAAAGGAATACTTAGGAGTAATAGTAGAAGGGAAGGGATGTGATGCTAATGTTATCGGATGATTTGAGTCCATTTGGAATAAAAAAAAGTTATGGTTTTTTTATGTGTGTATATATATATATGTGTGTGTGTGTATCTGACCCACACATGAAATATCACAAGACCTATAGCAAATCAATGCCATGTGTGGGCAACAGTAACAGTGTTCCATGTAGCAGTGATAGTGAAGCTATTTGATGTGAGATGGAGTAACAAAATCAAATAAATGCTTTGGTATTGCTACACATCAAGTAGTTCAGCTGTTAATCACAATGAAATGCATTGCCAAATAAACCTAATGGATATTAAATGATTAATCATCATGATTGACTAATATCCAAATATTGATTGGGTCTCAGTGAAATCTTGTAAAATGAATGAATTGAGCTGTTGCATGACAACTTCCTTATGCAAAATGTGACAGAAGGAACTTAAGGACAAAAACAAAGAATATTAGACCTGATTGTAATGTTGTGGGGGGGGGATGTCAGTAAAATACATGCATGTTCTGCCCTCTGGTTGGTGGCAGAGATCATGCTATACTGACCTGAGAAGTGGCAAAAGTGTATGGATATTCCATTTTGAAAAGGTTACATATCGAACTTCAAAGCTGGAAATGATGACGAACTGAGGAGAATACTAGGTTCATTCCCATGGTATTTGTTGCTAGATGAGAAGGATATTGGCTGTGCATGGGAAGTATTTAAAAAATAAATCAGTGATACAATATCAGGATATGCCCTTAAGATGTGGAAGAAATACCATGTGCACAACAATGTTGATGTCAGTTATGAAAATTATAAGATGTAGACCAGAAGAGTTACATTTGTTGTAGAGGAACTGTGGGTAATATGGAATACTATTTTACACATAAAATGGTTTTCTCTATTACCCACAGTTCCCCTACAGAAAGCTAAATGCAAATATAAAAAGAAACTGGGTCTGCAAGCTAAAAACAACTCCAAAAATTCTGTTATTTGCAGGAGAAAAAGAATTTGTAAATGTAAAATTTGTATTTTATGTAATTGTAGAATTTGGGGTTATAAAAGAATCACTCATCAATGTGGCAGATGTAGAAGACATTGTTAATCTAATGAGTGCCAATTTTGTCAATAGCTAGCTACCTGGTATATGCAACCTCTGCACTGAGGAAATTCTGATAGGACAAAGAGGTATTAGAACTTGCATAAACTGAATATGAATTCAGCAGCAGTATAAACTGAATATGAATTCTTTTAGCATCTGATGAGATATCATCAGATGCTAAAAGAGAGTTCATCTGAACTGGATGTATAATTTTAGTCTCAGCACAGGAAAGATTTCACGAGAGTTGAGAGAATATATGATAATCCCTAATAAGATTCTGGAAAAGTTGGTAAGAGATCTCATTCAGAAATTTTATAATAATGTGATGTTTGAGTTAGACAAGGAGAATGGATACACCATGATATTTTTGGACTCTGCTAAAGGTTTTGATAGGATTCAGCATGCAAAGATGGCTAACTGATAGATATGAAAAAGTGGTGTATTGAGGGTGCGATACTGCAAGATTTAAGGTGACTAGTGGTGCACCCTAGGAATCAGTCCTTGGTCCATTGTTGTTCCATCTTTACTTTAATGACATTGCAAAGGATTTAACAGAACACATACAGCTATTTGTTGATAATGCAAAGATGGGCAAGGTAATCTTGAATGCAAATGATGTGCATCACTTACAGAATGATTTGAATAAGCTTGGATTCTGGGATACTTTGCTGTAATAAAATACCTAATGGTATGTTATATTGGCAGGAAGATAACTACAAATTTTGTAGTTAGAGGGTAACTGCAAATTTTGCAAATATAGAGGATTGGTTTCACGGAAAGTGTTAAAAATGGTTTCAGGATTGTGGAATGTAGATTATGAGGAGAGATTGGGAATTTGTGAACTGCAGATGCTAGCAAACAGGACAGAGAGGGATGATATGATGAGAGACTTGCAAACTTCTGAAAAGGTCATGTGGGATACGATAGAGGGAATGTTTAATTTTATGGAAGCTAGGGAGAGGATGATAAGTCACCCATGAAAGTCGAGAGTGAATGCAGTCAAAAAAGGGATGAAAGCTAGATTTTTCTTTCATAGAGTGATATATGTGCATGACTAGAATGGCTTGCATTTAGAGGTTGTAAGTGCAGGTAGTGTCTATGAATTCATGAGCAGGTATAAGTGATATGTGGCCTTCCTCAATGAGTCTTTGACCTCTGGTGTTCTCTTGTAATAATAACAACAACAATTATAATATTGGTCTAGGTTTTGTGAGTCATTATATAATTTGGGGTAGTAAATTGCTATTCTTCTCAAGATTTCTTCTTTGTTTATAATCGACACTCCATTTCTTTCTTTAAGAGAGCGATTTATTTTTCTCCATAGTCACCTTCTCTCTTGGTCCTTTTAAAAGGACCAAGAGAGAAGGTGACTCTTATACAACTATTGTGTTCTCTCATAATTCTTACTTCTGTTGTTCTAAAACTTTTAATTCACTGTGTCATTCTTTTTCTTATTAGTTTGCATATCTCAAAGAATTCTATTATACTTATGTTATTCAAATCTGATTTTATTTTGAAGGAGGTGGTGATAGGGTTTCTTTCGGTACTTTTTCTTTCATGTCACTTTTGGTTAATCCGCTTATTATTTTGTGATTTTTTTTTTATTTTTTAAATCTAAGTCTTCAGTATTTTAATCTTGGTCAGGATGTATGTATATGTACTGCTTGTACTTCTTGCTGAAAGAATAGGAAACAATTGACTTTTAATACTTGCCTCAAAAATCTCAAAGAACAATGCTTCCGATAGCTTTGTATAATCAGGAATTTATCAATTTCAACTCACCCTAAAGAAGTTTGCTTCCTTCTCATATTAGAATAATATCTCAGTAAAGTAATAATCTTATATAGATAGATCATCTTGTATTTATTGTAGAAAGTTTTTGAACTTAGTTACAAAGTAAGTTATAGTGGAAAATTTTATTCTTGTTTTAATTCTTTACTCAATCAGGCATATGCAGTAAAGTTTGCATATGCTTGGCATAGCTTCAGGTGAGGTATCTTCATATGTAGCAGTGAAGCTAATAATGGAAATTATTAGCTTCACTGCTACATATGAAGCAGTGAAGCTAATAGTGAAGTCAAATGGGCTATCAGAGAAAAAGTTATGACTCAGGGAAAGGTAAACAAAATTTAAAAAAGAACATATAAATAAAGAAGATGAACAACTAAACCCAAGCCAAAGATGATACAGTGGATTAAAAATAAAAAATAGAGAGAGGGGAAAGAACAAAGGCAGATGTTATGATTGTTATATAAAACTATAAAGAAATAGTTATAAAACTATTTATAACTATTGAAATGAAAGATTATTAGAAATTAGACTCAAAACATTAAGAGACCACGTAACAATTTTTTATGTCTAATTTTTTTTTTAATGTGATTTTAATATTATAGGGAGATCATGTTGAAACTTCATGATGAGACTCCAGAGATTATTGGGTATCCAAGGTAAATAAGGAAGCTTTTATTATGTATTTATAATTTTTATTATATCTGTACTTTATGTGTGCATGAATGAGTGAGTGTTGGCTTCATTGCTGGCTCACATAAATATTTGCAGATTATGCTCTGGAAACTCTGCACTAAACTAAAAAATAACTCAAACCTTGATAAATAAAGATGTATGAAACTCCCCAAGATATGTACGAGGGTGGTCTGAAAAGTTCTTAGCCTAACAATGAAAAAATGAATTTATAATTTCAAAATTATTTTTATTTTTCAACATAATCTCCCTTAAGACTAATACATTTATTCCAGCGATGCTCCAGCACCATCTGCAAAATACCCCTCTACAGCTGCAATCACCTCTTGATTCGAAGGAAAACGCTGATCAGCAAGGAAGAGTTTTAGTTTTGGAAAGAGATAGAAGTCAGAGGGAGCCAAATCTGGGGGATAGGGTGGGTGTTCCAACAATTCATAACACAGACCCCTTAATTTTCCCATTGCCAAAACACCTTTGTGAGCAGGTGCATTGTCCTGATGAAAGATGATTTTTTCTTCTGCAAACCAGGTCTTTTCTCATGAATTTTTTCGACTAGTATGGTTAAAAGATCGGAATAATATTTCCCGGTTATTGTTTTACCCTTTTCAAGATAATTAATAAACAAAATGCCTTTAGCATTCCAAAACATTGATGCCATGAACTTTCCTGCTGATGGAACCAACTTTGTCTTCTTTGGTGCTGAACAACCGGCTTCTGTCCACTGTTTTGAATGCTGTTTGGATTCTGGTGTGTAATGGTGAATCCAAATCTCATCCACAGTAATAAATCGATGCAAAAAATCAGTTTTATTTTTGTTAAAATGCTCTAAGCACTGTTCGGAGATTTTCATGCAAGCGCTTTTTTTATCTGCTGTGAGTAAGCGCGGCACCCATCTTGCTTTTTCATTTACAATTCTTCATGCAAAATATATCCTACACGTTCTTTTGAAATGCCTATAGTCTCAGCAATTTCACACACTTGGACTCATGTCATCCAATACCATATTGTTCACTTGATCAATGATTTCTGATGTTGTTACACTTTTGGAAGTCCTTCATGTGGATCATCTTCAAGGCTGGTACAGCCACATTTAAACTTGACAACCCATTTCTTAATTGTTGAAAATGAAGGAGAAGAGTGCCCATAAACTTTTATGAACTTCGAATGAATTTCTTTCACCGTTAAACCTTCTTTTACAAAGAATTTTATAACCTCATGATACTCAATTTTATCCATTTCAAGGGATACAGACAACACTTTTGCTTCAGACAGATGTATAAAACAAACTACTTAATAGAATGAACTGCAATTTCATATGGATGTGTATGACAGACGTACCAACTTAGAAGAAAAAATCTTGCTGATAGTGTTGCCATCTATGGTTGAGGCTGAGAACTTTTCAGACCACCCTTATAAAAGAATAATGTTATGATCTGCTGACCAATCAGCAAGGCTACTGGACATCATCCATATTAGGTTACCTTTCAAAAGATTCTAAGCTCTTAATTGTTTCCTTTTGCAACAGCTACATAACATTGGAATTATTGAATGAAAATTTAATTTCATTCCTCTGTGGTGTATCTTCATTCAGTAAAAACAAGAATTTGAGTATATCTTCCTGTGTAATCTGCATGTAATAGCCAGAATTATCATTTTGTAATATAAAGATGTTCATTATCTGGTATTTGGTTTTATAATGGGGATGGGGGGTGCCTCGCTGTGTCTGCATTATTAAATTAGGCTTTTTTTTTTCTTTTTTTTTTTTTCAGTATCATCACTGACATTTCTCCAACATAAGTCTATGAAACTTCTCAGTATACATGCATGGCTAGAAGGGAAAAAAATTAACTGAGATGATGATTACTATTTACTTATCATCATGTAGCTTCCTCAATAGAAGGGTGCAGCACCGTGTCCTTGCGGTCCTCTCTGTTGGCAATTCTTCTTTTTGTTTCAGCATAATCACATGATCCTGTCCATGATCTTATATCATCAAAATTTTTTACCTATTTGATCCTCTTCCCATAATCTTTCCTTCTAAAACTGTTAGTGTCCTCTGTCCTGCTGATCCACCCAATACATGCCCTGCCTTTCTCTGGATCATTTCCTGCAATAAAGATGTCTATGTTTTCATTCTCTATAGTAGCTCTGTTTGTCACATGCTCTGTACATGAGATTTTCAGAGTTCTTCTGTAGCACTGCATTTCAAAGGCCTTACTCTCTTGTCTCTTGTTGTCTTACTCTCTTCTTGAATACCCAGGTGTAACTTCCATATGTGAAAACTGGCCAAACTAATGTTCTTATCATTCTCTTCTTTGTCTCAGAACCCACAGAACTTCTGAGCAGATCTTGATTTTTACAGAAGACATCTTTAGTTATTGTGGTTCTTATTTTTATTTCTTTATCTTGTTTTCTATCTGCAGTAAAGTAGATACCGAAATATTTGTATTCTGTTGTATGCTCAATTTTTATATTGTTTATGAATATTTCTGGTTCAGATCTATTATCTTTTGAGATTCCCATAAATTTGGTCTTTTTTTTTTTTTTTTTTGCATTTAAATGTCTAATTTTTCTAGAATATTAAACAGTTGATTGTGTTTTATTTGATTGAAGATTTTCTGAAAATCTATGAAACATGTACAGGGTGTTTGGGATAAATTTGACAGTTTCGTAAGGAAAAAGAAAATCTTCTTTGTATCTATTAAATTTAATGAATTGACAAAAAAACATTACAGGCAGAGTTAATTACAATACTATCAACAAGATTTACTCAAAATAACCACCATTAGCATCGATCACAGCTTCAATTCTGCTTCGGAACCTCGAACAAGCTGATGCTACAGTCTCCCTGGGAAGGGCCGCAAAAACTGTTTTAATTTTATCCATTAACTGGGCTTTTGTATTACTGGAAGTGCGATTGGTGTCTTTTTCAACTGCGCCCCATACAAAATAATCCATGGGGTTAAGGTCTGGGGAGTTTGGAGGCCAAACATTTGGACTGGTGAAGTCGTAGAAATTTTCAGACAACCATTTTTGACTTTTCCCAGAGGTGTGGCAAGGGGCCGAATCCTGCTGCCATACATACGGCCTACCATTGGCTACCCTTGTTATCCAGGGCTTGACTACAGTTAGCAACTCCACGAACAAAGCCCGAATTCCAATGCCAGGGTTCTTCAACACCTGATCCTGCAGATTTGCGAGGAATTATGCTGTACGAACGCAATCAGATCGTCTGCTAGGGATCTTTCTTCTTGCTACATCCTCGTAGTCACCATTGCAAGTCGCTAGTTCATGCCTGATTGTTTTTACTGTATTCAGGGAGCATTGGGCAGCAGTCGTAATATCCTTATTTTGATGGCGGGCACGAATCATCATGATACAAGTTATTCTCTTCCATGATTCAGGTGGGTTCCAGCTATCCATCCTTTCTGACATCTTGTATATGAATGAAGAAGGGTCCAAACTTTTAAATGAAGAGAAGTGTGTGTTAATACATGTAACTTACGGAAAAATATAATTAATTATAAATATGTCAAATTTATCCCGAACACCCTGTATATGTTCCTGTTCTTTTCAAGTGATCTTTCTAGTAACATTTTTAGTTCCAGGATAGCATTAATGGTTCCCATTCCACTTCTGAAACCTTTCTGTTGTTCACTTAGTTCACCAGTTAAGGCTCTTTCAATTTCTTTATTAACAGTGGTTAAAATGATTTTTATTATTATTAAAATGATCACAGTTCTATAATCCTCACAATTTTGGGCATTATTTTTCTTTGGAATTGATATGTAGAACGATGTTGTAAAAGAATCTGTTAATTCTGTTGTTTTATAGATATGCTGGATGGTGTCCACTAAGTAGGTGTTTATGACACCTTAGGTTATGTGAAGCAACAGATACCAGTCTACCTACAAGAAGTGAGATACAACACATAATTATTAAAATGATCACAGTTCTATAATCCTCACAATTTTGGGCATTATTTTTCTTTGGAATTGGTATGCAGAATGATGTTGTAAAAGAATCCGGTAATTCTGTTGTTTTAAAGATGTGCTGGATGGTGTCCACTAAGTAGGGGTTATTGTAACCAATCAAAACTTTTAGCAGTTCTGCAGGGATGTTATTACACCCAGGGGATTTATTATTAGGAAGATTTTTGATTGTGTGTTGTATCTCACTTCTTGTAGGTAGACTGGTATCTGTTGCTTCACATAACCTAAGGTGTCATAAATCATCTATCATGTTCTCATCATCATTATCAATGATTATGTTTCCATCTTTGTATTTAATGTTGTTATATTTTGTTCGTTTTGCTTTTCCATTGAGTTCTTTCACTTTCAGAAATATTTTTCTGGTTTTGTAGTAAAGAACTTTCTCTGCTTCTTTTTTTTTGTGGCACTACTATCTCAGCACATTGGTTATTTATCCATTCTTCTTTTAATCTCTGCATGATTGTTTGATTATGATATAAATCCATTGATTTATATCTTAATCTTTCTTCTTCATTTGCTCTTCTTTCATCGATAAGGTCAATTACTTTCTTGCATTATCCATAGTTTTTTCTTTCTTTCTTCATGTTTACTGATGTGGTTCTTATCAGAAGTTATGATAGCTATTTGTAGATAGTTTGTTCCATTGAGAAGGTTCACTTTCATTTTGTAACTGTGCAGCCAGTAGTTCTGCAACGTTTTCATTAAAGTTTGATTTTACTGTTGTATTTTGTAGCATCTCTAAATCCCATTTATGGGTTTGTATCCTTTAATTATTTTCAGACAAATATTTATCATCATTAGGACTAGTCTATGATCAGATCCACAGTTAGCACTTAGCATGAACTTTGACTTCCGTATTCCATTGATGTAAAGCTGACTGATCACAATATAGTCTAAATGATTTTTGTATCTTCCATCAGGACTTTCCCATGTGTATCTTGCTGTTGGTTTTTGTTCAAAATAAGTGTTAGTTATGATGAGACTGTGTTTGTTGCAGAAATCAACTGATTTTTGTGCTCTCTGATTCAACTTTTGAATTCCAGTCAGCCATTACACAAATAACTTGATTTTTCTTGCCACCAGCTGACCTTTATACACCACTCTATTTCATCATACATGTTATCAGATCTACTTCTTCATTCTGTTCTGTAGGAGCATATATCTGAATGATTTTGTTACTAATTTTAATTAGTTACAAAAGTTACTAAGTTAATAAATAGTAATTATTTTCTTATAAGTCTGTGTTGTGTTCTCATCAATACCCCCTCCATGTGGGGCACCTGTTCGTGGTGGAGGGGACCTCCCAGTGATGGTACTTGCCCTTTTCATTCTTCCTCATTTTCTTTGCTTTTCTTCCTGTATTCTTTGCTCTACTTCTCCTGAGTCTTTTTCACTATCCTTTTTCCTGACCACCACCACTGGGATCCAGCGCTCTGCCACCATGTTTGCCGTGCGGTGCGACCCATGGACATCCGGAAAGGGGGATCCTTGTAGTCTTGCACTACTTTGGCCCCTGCTTTGGCAAGATGGTCGGTCCTGAATGGCCCAGCCAGGATCAATCAGCTAGTGGGCTTGCCTGCAAGGATCAATGGTGTTGCAGTAAGTCTCTCACCCCATGGTCCAGGGTCGGGATCCTAGACCTGCTGCAGTGCCGGTATAGCCTCCAGGGTAGCTCTGGCATTCCAATCCTGAGCATAGTCTTTGCTTGCCTTGCTTGCCAGATTGTTGGTGTCCATGTGTGGCTCCATGGTGGGCAGGGAGCTCTGGCACCAAACTAAAAGCTCCTTAAATATTAATCCTTCATCCTTAAATGTTTCAGGGACCCTAACAAAGTCCCAACCAAGTACTGATGCTATAGATACAGCATATGGAAACAGAAGCAAGAAACAAAAGATATCGGATACTAACATAAATGTACCAACCTTTTTAATCATTCATGCAACAGGTGAAAAACCAATTGGAAAAATGTCACCCTTCTTTATCCAAAAAGGTTTAGAAGGACTGGCAGGACCTCCCACAACTGTCAAGAAATTGCATATCCTCGTGGAAACAATGTGTAAACAACATTCCTGAGAAACTATTAAGAGCAATGACAATGGGTGGGATACAAATTGCAGTAACACCTCACAGAACACTCAATTCCAGTAGAGGAGTGATATCAGAATGGGATCTCCTTGATGTTCCTGATGAGGAGATATGTTCAGAGCTTAAAGATCAAGGAGTGATGGGTGTGAGGCGCATCCTGATACACAAGGATTTAAAGCATCTCAGCGGGTTAGGGATGTACATTCTAACAGGACAGCTGAAATACCCTGCTTTTACAGATGTCGGAAGCCTAGTTGTATCAAAAGTAAGGACGATGTTCTTGGTTGAGACCAGACGACCATCCTTATGTATCAGGATGCGCCTCACACCCGTCCCTCCTTGACCTTGGTGAAATTATCAGATAGTGGAATACACATACATGTTTGAGTTGCTGTTGGCACTTTTTTAATTGTTACTTTTTCAGGAAATTTCTGCAGACCAGTGCCGGTCCGCAGTTTGAAGAAAAGTGCCAACAGCAACTCAAACATGTATGTGTATTCCACTATCTGATAATTTCACCATACCTGAACTTTATGGTGCTTCTCTGTTGAGCGCATTAATCACAAGACCTATGGCCTTACTCCAGAGACAACTTCAATAATGATCCCATTCGATGAAAACTCACCTGTCAAAAAAATTATGGGGGAGACATCACTCAAAGATAAACCACCAGCCACTCGCACAGAAAAAATGAATACCTCGGTACCCACTGAAAGCAAACTAAACATACCAACTGGGCCTAACACATTTGATGTTTTGAACGCTCTACCAGAGGAAGAGATGGACACTGGCCATCCATACTTCCCTAAAACAGTGGATAAATATAAATCTGACAAAGGTAAGCCCTCAACTTCCCGAAAACCAGACAAGTCAGTAAAATCAAGACAATAAGAAAATTTTTACAATGGAACTGTCGTGGGATTCGCCAGAATATTGACAATATCAAGATGTTGTTGCAGAAACACAAACCTTTCTCTTTCTGTCTACAGGAAACATACTTAAGACCTCTAATGAGGACCATACCTTTAGGAATTTCACTGTTGTACATAAGGGCAGAACTGGAGGTTATCCTGCTCATGGAGGAGTAGCTATCCTAGTGTGCAGTCATATTCCTTTCCATCAGGTCCAACTTAATGCTTCTCTGGAAGCAGTAGCAATTCGCTTCTCTGTGGGATTTCTTATTACAGTATGTTCAATTTATTTACCACCAAATGCCGAGTTAAATGAAATTGATCTTGATAACTTTATCTCGCAACTGTCTGAACCCATACTTTTGATGGGTGACTTTAATGGTCACAATACTCTGTGGGGTAGTGTCAACACTAATAGACGAGGTTGAATCATTGAAAGAATTCTTGATAATAATAACCTCTCCCTTTTAAATAATAAAGTCAATACTTTCTTCCAATATGCCTACCCGTTCATATTCTGCAATTGATCTTACAATCTGCTCCCCTTCCATTCTTCCACTACTCGTGTCTGAAAAGAACATATATGGAACTGATCACTTCCATATATGTTCTTTTTTGCAGAGAACACTTTCCTGTTCTCTGCACAATGTCTTCACAGGAACCATGTTCATCCACACGGATACCTATATGGAAAATTGACCAGGCTAACTCAAACACTTACTCTCATCTTGCAAAATTTAATGCTGATGCCATCAGTCAAACATCTATCAATGAAGCAGTAAAATACATAACAGAATGCATTGTCCAGACAGCAACAGCCTCCATCCCAAAAACATCATCTCGGTTTCCAATCTATCCAAAGTCTTGGTGGAACCCAGAATGTCAGACAGCCAAAAAAGATCAACACAGAGCTTGAGGCATATTTCGTAGATACCCCACCACATCAACCTTAATAGCTTTCAAGCATGCTCGAGCCAATGAAAGGCAGATATAGAACACATTGTTTGTCTACCTTAGACCATAATGGTAGTGTTATTGCTGATCTCAAAGCTAGTGAAGATACTTTGGGAGAATCTTTTGCTAGAATCTCAGCAACAGCTTCATATTCTCCTGAATTTTTAATACTGAAAGAGCAGCAAGAGAAACAAAGGCTTAATTTTTCTACCAACATTCTTCAGCCACTTGTTAAGGAAGAACTAAAAAGAGCTCTCCTACAATCTCACCCTAGTGCAATAGGGCCTGATGACATCCATTATGAAATGATAAAACATCTACCATCATCCTCTATGGATCTTCTTCTCTTATTATACAATAGAATACTTGCAGAGGAAGAGTTTCCAAATTCTTGGCATAAGTCAATTGTCATTGCTATCCCAAAACCAGCAAAAGATCCAAAACAAGCAAATAATTATCCACCCATTGCTCTGACCAGCTGTCTTTATAATGTGCTAGAGATAATGGTTAATGCCAGACTTTGATATTTAGAAAGCAACAATCTTCTCCACAGTACACAGTGTGGTTTCCGTAGACATCGATCAACTTTAGACTATTTAGTTTGTTTAGAAACTTGTATAAGAGATTCATTTCTGAAGCAAGAATATCTTGTCTCAGTTTTTTTTTACATGGAAAAAGCTTATGACACAGCCTGGAGATATGGCATATTAAAAGACCTCTATAACCTAGATCTCAAAGGACACCTCCCTATATTTATTAAAAACTTTCTGTCCAGGCGAACTTTTCAAGTCAGAGGGGGAAATATGCTATCTCGACCATATCATTAAGAACAGGGTGTTCCCCAAGGTTCTGTCTTAAATGTGACCCTTTTTGCTATTAAAATTATCTGAATCATTGAACAGCTTCCTCCTGCTGTAAACAATGCTCTATATGTTGATGAGTTCACAATTTACTATCACTCTCGTAACATGAGGGTAATTGAAAGACAACTTCAGCAAGCAATTGATCATGTCTCTCTTTGGGCTCTTAATAATGGATTTAGGTTTTCAACAGAAAAAAGTGTCTGTGTACACTTCTGTCGAAAACGCACTCATCACCCAGATCCTGAACTAAAAATGGGACATATTGTTATTCCAGTAGCTACAGAAACCAAGTTCTTGGGACTCGTCTTTGACGGAAAACTTACATTTCTAGCACACATTCGTCAACTAAGAGAAAAGTGCAAAAGAACTTTGAACCTCCTTCGCACTCTATCCTCTACTGAGTGGGATGCTGATCGATCTTCATTGCTCCATCTTTATCCTGCACTTATACATTCAAAGCTGGATTATGGTCCCAAGCAATGTTCCCTCTAATTTTTTGCTGTAAGTATGTGTGCAGAAATTTGCATGTGTGCAAAATTTGCCTTCTTTTGAAAAGTATGTGTGCACCCATATGAGTCACCATACTGATCATTTAAGCAAAAAAGTTAAAAGATTTTAGTTCACTCTTTACCTTCTGGTGTCAATGGGACATCAGTCAGGTCACCCCAACTACCCACTGTGTTCCCACACACGGCAGTAGCCTCCCCAGTAAACAGTCGGAAATCACGTTTCACAAGCCTTGGGCAGGACTCGATCCGGGGACTTCGCGCATGTGAGGCCAACACGATACCGACTGTACTGGATAGGATTCTAAGTGTGTGTATTATTACCATCACCAAGCAAGTTGTGTGACATCAATCACAGAGCTAACATAAATATTTTATATGTATTTAATATTGATCTGATTAGAAGTAAGAAATAAAGTAAAAAAAAAAGATAACACTAGTGACTGATTGTCTTTAATTAAATTTTCTAACTTTGCAAATAACTCTGAACATACATAATAAAATATTCCCATTACTAATTCTCACCTTGTTAAACATTCATAATAAATCCGTTACTAATTCTCATCTTGTTTAGTTCTAGCTTCTATCTCTTTATTTTTTCTCTCTTCTGTCTTTGGCATTCACCCACTCTTTATACACACTATCTAAATTAATTGAATTTCCATATAATTGGTAATTTTCACTCTTATTAGCATATCCAAATGACATTCTCCTAAACGGTTTCTAAGTTGGTTTTTTATTTAATTCATTAGACTAAAACCTTGCTCACAGTCTGCACTAGATGCAAGGAAGGTTACTCCAATATCCATCAACTTTGCCAAATCACAAAACTGCTCGTTTTGAAGAGCAAATACAACCATTTGTGTAAAATTTGAAATCATTAAACTGACTAATTATTTCTGTAGTATTATCCAGAAAATCATGATATTTAAGACAAAGGACATTAACATGTTCACTACCAAATGAGAAATCACAATGTGAAATAGAGGAGATATCAAACACTGACCACTCTTATATCTCATTCTCAGGGAACCTGTCCTCTAAATGTGCACATAAACAATTTATAAAATTTAACAGGGCCTAGTATCTAACAAGAAGAGACTGGTTCAGTCTCTTCTTGTTTAAGTAATGCATTTACTCTATCACTTCAGCAAGCGTCACCTTCTAAATACTGATTCCTGATTTTGTTAATCTTCCCTCAGGCAAAATGATGACTGTCTAGTGGTGTAAGGTTACTTTGTAAGATTTTGCACAGGGAAGCCATTTCTTCAAAAACATCACTTAAAACATTAACAGCTACTTTGAATGTCATGTTAGTTAATTTATTGTGACAATAATTAACCATGGGATCATTTGATTTGTCTTTTTCAAAATATGTGATCAGTCCCTCATAGTTTATTATTGCCTGTAAATGCAAAATGTCTGGATAGCCATTGCACTTCATTGAGTGATCTGAAGGCAATAGTTTAATTTTCAGACGCCTCGACAATTTCTTTAAATTCATGTCTTTTCACTGTGGAACAAGAAAAGAGTGTGGACACTGTTTTCATTAATGTATCAATATCTCTGATTAGTTTAATTTCCTTCCCCGTATCACAGATCCCCAGATCCTCATGGTGAGCTACACAGTGTTGCTGGACAGATGCGGAACTTCTAATTTAAGTTTTACAGTGACACCATTAACTTTGCCCAGCATCACTGCAGTTCCATCAGAGGTAAACATCACCATTTTTTGGAGATCAAGTTTCTTTTCTTGATAAAACTGTTTAATAGCTAACACAATGTAGGAGGCATCACATGCCTGCAACTGAATTATTCTGCCAAGATATATTTTGTATTCATTACAATATTTAGGTCTAAACTTAAATTAGAGAATAATGAGACATTTGTTAACAATATCAGTGCTTTCATCAGTGGTTAAGGTGTGGAAATTTGCAGATGCAATTTGCTCAAACATGTAATTTTCAACAATTAAATTCATTGTTTCCAGAAATTCAAACACATAATTTTTGCTTAATGTTCATTAATATGTTGAACTGAAAGTAAAGAGTTATTCATCTTAACAACTAATAAGACACTGTCAATAAGAACTTTAATCTGCTCTAGGTTTGATCGTTTTCTCTCTCGGTCATCTGAACTTCCATGTAGCATACACATCCTGTAGCTGACAATGGACAATTTTGTTGCCTAAAACCATCAGTGTACCCCATCCAGGTGTATTTTACTTGTCAAATGGTGTTTCAAAAAGTCCAACTTCCAAATGACATCAAACTTCTTCCCATTAGCAAAATCCCCAGCAACCTTTGTATTATGACAATAAATACAAACAACACCAATTGTAGCATCATACATAAATATTTAACGCAGCTGAATGTTTATCAATTCATGAGCTTTTGGCGTAGCAGTTTTCACTATTTCATCCAGCCATTCACTTTTAAAGCAGCTAGCAGTTTGTTTTCACTTCACACCTTTTTGCTTCCTTTGAATTTGATATGGTGCATCAGTTTTTTGTAATTTTGTTATTTGAAGAATGTTTTTTATTGTTTTTATAAATTCACAAATGTACATTATTTACTGAATAACTTGGCAAGGCAAAAGCTGAACCAACACTAAACATTGCCGAGGGCAACACAAGAGCTAAAAGATATACCTAGAGGCTAGATTTAATTAACTTGGTTGTATCTCAGTGCGTGTACACGAATGTTATTATTTAGTCTACTATTTTAAAATTCCTTTTAAAAATTAGAGAATTTTGAAATGCTACAATATTTTTAATTGTACTCCAATTTAAGTTTTTAAAAGTATTTAATTTTTTTTATTAAAATTATGAAACCATTGTTTTAATTTGTCATGTTCTTAAACTAATTTGATCAGCCAATCACGTTTGGGAATTTTCCATGAGTCAGGCCTGAAATGTAAACAAACTGCACGACATTCTATATGCTACTTAAAAATTACACATTTAAGTCACACTCCTTTCACTTTGGCATCAAATCACTAGCCTCAAATAAGGTTACTGTTAATAATTTATAAGTTTTGTGCAACTTCGAGAATGTAATAAAAAATGTGAGGTTATAGGCTTGAGTGTTACCGTATTTTTTAAAGAATTTATAGGTTAATGTTTAGGTGGAACTTCTTTAATTAATAAATTTTAATTTCATCTTGAAAGTTTAGTGTGTGCATATTTTTTGCTTTGTGCGCTAGTTGTAAAACGTGTGCGTGCGCACATGTGCACAGCTCAGAGGGAACATTGGTCCCACGTCTATGGTTCTGCAAGACAGAGTAACCTATGATGGTTGGATTCCATCCATCATCAGGGTATATGGATAGCTACTGGTGCCTTTCGCACATCACCCACTCAAAGTCTCTATGTTGAAGCAAATGACCCGGCTCTATCACTTCAACGGAAACAGTTATCTCTTAATTACACCCACCCTAAAAATAAAATCTCTCCCAGATCACCCTACATTGAATAGTATCTTCTCTCTGCACACACATCAAACTGCTATACAACCTTTTGGTATTAGTGTTAAAGAAACTGTGCAAGCTGTTAGTATAAATCTTGACAACATTAGCTACACTAAACATAACAGCATTCCTCCATGGCAGGTTTGCACACCATCCTGCAACCTCTCACTTTGTCAGCTACAGAAATCTTATACCCCATCATCCATTTATCTGCAATTATTTAATGCAGATAAATGGTTCAAGAACTAATACCTCTGTTGGCTATGCTACTGTGTTTCCTGACATTATTATCTCAAATCAGATCCCACCAGACTGCAGTAATTATACAACAGAGTTACATGCCATTCAGCTTGCACTTGTGCATATAAAAGAAAACTGCTACCAAAAGTGTATAATTTATACAGACTCATTGAGCTCTTTACAGACTATCTCCACTCCTATGTATAATCCACATCCAGTACTTTACGAGGTGCTACACCTGTTTAACAAAATGAAAATCCTTAATTTTGATGTTCAGTTCTGCTGGATTCCCAGCCACATTGGAATTAAAGGAAATGAGGCTGCAGATGCAGCTGCTAAATCAGCTCATACCTTCTCCACATACTGTTTGACAGTTCCATATACAGACTACAGACAGCTTACAAGATCAAAGCTAACTACTCATTGGGAGTCAGCATGGCAAGAAGTGTTAACAAATTATATAACATTAAACCTGAAATTAAACACTGCCATTCTAGTCAACGTACAAAGAGAAGGGAGGAGGTTGTTCTTGCTAGGCACCGCATAGGTCATAGTCACCTTATGCATTCTTGTTTACTGAGAGCTGATGACTCTCCCATATGTGAAAAATGCAACACACATCTTGCTATTCATCATATTCTGGTAGATTGTTAAAAATTTACACGAGAGAGGAATGAAATTTTCACCTATCAAACCAAGCCATATATACTCAGGCAAATTACATGATGTTTTTAATTTTTGAGAAAGAATTTGTATAAACACATTTGACTATAAATTTATTTATATGTAAATACTGTTTTGATTAACTTAACTTTTATACATACATATTATTCATTATGTTAAATCTGACCAATTATGTATTACCGTAGTCCTTTATCTTGTATATTTATATCACCCTGCTGTAATTTTGTTAATATGTAAATACCATAATTCTAAACTTGAATTTTATGCATATATGCTGTATAATAATTCCTTTCTGACTCTTTAAATATTAGTATAGTAATGTTTGTTTTAATCTTACTATATGTAGATACTGCTTTCCTTGACTTGTTTTGTATATACATATGTTAACCTGTATTGTTATCTATTTATGTACTGCTGAAACCTCTGCAGTAATTTTGTTTATATGTAGATACTGCATTGCTTAACATAAATTTTGTGTATGCATCTTATTTACTACTTTATTTTCCGAATAATCATGTAGTGCTGTAGGACACCTTGTCTATTTGTGTACCTTCTAGTAATTCTGTTTTTATGTATTGCTAAATTCAGTTTATATTACATTGCTAAATTTAATTTTCATCCATGCATATTATATAATAATCCCTTTTTACCTATTTTTGTACTGCTATAAAAGCATCTATTATAATTTTACATATATGTAGATACTGCATTCCTTGGCTCAGTGTTTCATATTTTGTGTATTAACTTATATTGTCAACTATTTTTGCACTACTGTAATAACCTCTGACCTTGTGTGTTGCTGTGCCCTCTTCAGCAGTTCTGTTTATCTATAGATGCTGCTTTGTGGAACTAGATTCTTGTACAGACATATTGTTTACAATTTTCTGTAAATGCTAATGTTGTAACCTTCAGTATGGCACAGTATGACCTTTGTAGTTTTTGTGTCAAATAAACTATAAACCAACCAACCAATCTCATCAATACTGTTAAAAATAATTTAACAAGCTCAATACAGTTAATTGATGATCTCTCTCTCTCTCCCTCCCTCCTGCATAGACATTCAATTTCTACTTTATGCCTTTTCTACATCTACTTTAATGGATAGTGCTCTGCTAGACTGGCCACTATCTTTCCTCCAAAACCATAACAAGAGAAGCTTCTGGTCAGTTACACTCATTGACACCCCAACTCCAAACTTGTCAAGCTAACTTCTCTGTGTCCTCTTGCATGTCCTCTGCCTCTTTCTTTGAAACAACCTCACTCACTCTGTCTTCCCTGGACTACAACTTCATTCAAAAAAATGTTAACAGATTCCTCCTTTCTTGTCCACACACATCACTGATATGATACAAAGTCTTGCAATGTTTCATGTGTGGGTCAGATATATCTATATATTTAACAAACTACTGTATTGTTGCGGGGGGGGGGGATTTGTAAATTTTCGGGATTGCTTGTACCCAAAGGACTTATTCTAGTAAAGTATTTCAGCATGTTAATGATCCAGGAAGTAATGGCTTTAAACAATTTTTGAATTTTTTTCTTCTTTGTATTAGTGGATTATGATCTAATCTACTATTCTTCTCTTAGTGTTACTGATGATAAATTCACAGCTATGTAATCTCTGTATAATTGTGGCCAGCAAGTTTATTATGGTAGGCTTTTGATATGTTCATATTACAGCTGTTAACTGTAATTTTCTGTTGTTTTGTTTTGTTGTTGTAACTTCAGTAATTATCTGGTCTGGTTGACTGAGGATGGAATCTTTACTCTCCATGTAATAATGCTTGGGTTTAAATTCCACTGTAGGCGTGGATGTTTGTAAATGTGTTTATGTGGTAGGTGAATTTCATCCCTTGTTGTTAGACCACTAATTGCTTTTTTTGAAGATCTTAATGTTTAGTCCTTCATGCATCTACAATATAGTAATGTGTAGTAAGTCTAAACCAGGGATGCACAAACTTGTTAAGGCCGAGGGCTGCATAGTTCCACTGTTACTTATGGGAAGGCTGCCAAAAAAAAACTTGAAAGTTATCTACCATATATTGTTTATTTTATTTATACCTATCATAATTGTTACAAAAAAGATAATAAAAAGTAAGTGAATTTATTTAAGTTAAGGGATATTACATCCCATATTGTTTCATAGCAGAATAAGAAATATATATAAAAAATATATTTCATGCCGAATATAGTAAATATATAAAGTTCGGCGAGTCCAAGCATAAGCAAATACCTGGATAGTGTTACAACTGACCCTTTAGGGAGTGCAACACTGAGGCAACTCATGGTAAGGGTGGAGCAAGCTCCGATCACTATTCTTGATATTTCCCTATAATGTGAAACCCAGCTCCTAGGAGCTGTATTACTGTTCTACATTATGAGCGAGAGAAAGTCACTACCTAGACCGGTTTCACCCTTTATTGAGGTCTCATCAGTGAGTAGGTAGACCTAGAAATACCAAGTTTGTAGCAAACAGAACTTACATATACCCTACTATGAGAATTGCCAAGAAGGTGTTCTAATAAATTATTAATTATATGAAGAGCTAAAGGCTTCAATTCGGCGACATAAACTTATTTAAGTTAAGGAATAAGTGAATTTAATTTGATGCATGACATTGCATTGTTTTGATATTTGGTTCGAATTTTGTAGTTTTTTTGTAGTAGTCAACTGCAAAATTGATTCTAAATTTTCATCAGTCAAGCGGTTCCTATTTTTCGATTTGTTAATATTCATGACTGAAAAAGTTTGTTTACAAATATATGTTGAGCCGAAGAGGCTTGCACATTTTAATGCATTATCTAGCATACATACATCTTCAAGGCCCACCTTTCCTAATTGGGTTGTGGGGGCAACAGCTGCAAGAGGAACTTCCGATGTTTACGATCCTCTGCCACCAAGCTCAGGTGTTCTGGTGGGATTCCCAAATGTGTCCACCCAAGTTTTGGATATAATCTATCCAGCGAGTCCTTGGCCTTCCACATGGCCTCCCACCCTCTGGCTTGGCAAAGAGGGTCTGCTGAGGGAGCCTCTCTTTTGGCATTCTGACCAGGTGCTCATACCAACGTAACTGAGATTTCTCAACATGGAGAGGCAGCAGTTGAGTATTGAGAGTTTCCCGAATTGCAGAGCTTCTGACTCTGTCGAGTCTTGTCAGCCCTGCAACCTCTCGAAAGAACCTCATTTCAGCCACTTGGATTCGTGTCTGCATTCTTTCAGTCATTACCCAACTCTCATCACCATAGGTGAGGATGGGGACATAGACTGTATTGAAGACAGCCAGCTTTGCCTTCTGGCTTAACTCCCGCTTCAATACTACCAAACGGCCAAGCTCCCGCAATATTGAGCTTGCTAAGCCAATTCGAGTATCTAGCTCTACGTTCCATTTTCCATCATTCGTGAATATGGACCCAAGGTATTTAAACTTCTCCACCTGCCTCATTGGGACTCCACTTACATGTAGAGTGCACTGGGATGGTTGTCTTGAGACCACAAATGTTTCAGTTTTGGCCACACTGATCTTCATTCCAGCGTCTACACAAACAGCTACAAACTTATCCAGCAACCATTTATAATTGTTTTTATTGACACAACGATAGAAGTTTAATAAATTGCCTTTGTTAAATTTATTTCGCAGGCTCTCATTGTTTTGAATGTCGATGAGTTTAAGCTGTGCTGCGGGTGCATTTTCGGGCAAAAGGATTGCTAAATAAATCTAGCAACGGTTACACTTTTTTAAAATCAGAAAACCAATCCTTGAAGGCTGATATCAAGTTATCAATCTTTTCAACATACACAGTTTTGAAGTTGACATTGAACTTTTCAGAAACTTTCTTATAATTAGGAAAATGGATGTAATTCCCTGACTTCAGTTGGATTTGAAATAGATTTAATTTGCACTGAAAAGATAAAATGTGGCCGTAAAGTTGAGTAATCAATTGATCTTTGCCCTGAAGTCGCATATTGAAAGTATTTAAATGATTAGTAATGTTAACAGAAAGGCTAAGTCACATAACCAATCCGGATTTTTTTATGTCAGGGACGTTTTTGTTTTTTTTCAGTCATGAAGATTTCAATTTCATCAATTAAATTTAGGAACCATTCCAATGTTTGTCCATGACTTAGCCACCTCACTTCTGTGTAAAAAATTTAAGTCACCATATTCACTTTCAATGTCTTCAAGAAATTTTTTAAATTGTCAGTGATTAAGGCCACGGGATTTTATAAAATTAATTGTTGAAACCACAACTTTCATGACATGTTCAAATCCATGTTTCTTAGGGCACAAGCTCTCCTGGTGGATTATACAGTGGAATTGTCTCAACTCATCGTAGTGCCGTCCCAAATGCTGTTTCAATAATGTTACCAATCCAGAATTAGCTTCTATCATGGAAGGAGCTCCGTCAGTCGTGAAACCTGATAATTTTGGCAGATCTAAATCAATTTTGGAACACTGTTCCAAAAGCCCAGTGAACATGTCATTACCATTCATTTGATCTGACAATGAACTCATTCCAATCAGCTCCTCCCTTACCTCAAACTCTTGCATTATTCCATGTGCAAATATTAACAACTGGGCTGTGCAAGTAATGTCAGTTGATTCATCAATAGCTAATGAAAAATAGGCAAATTTATTTGAATAAGATGTTAATTGGTCCTTTACATTTTCCGTCATTGCAGAAATTCGTCTTTGCACAGTCATCTTGTTTAACTGAATTTTCTCAACATTTTTGGCTGATTCAAGACAAATTTTTTAGCAGCTATCTCAAAGCAATCTTTAATGAAATCTCCATCTGTAAATGGTCGGCACCTTTTTGCTATAAGGCGAGATATTTCAAATCTTATTTCTGTTGCGATTTCGAATCTTGATTAGGTTTTGAAAACATCACTTGCTGACCTGTCAATTCTCGTTTAAAAAATAAAATCTTTTGTTTACGTAGTTCTTCGGGTAGATTTGAAAATGTAGAATACAGACTTTCATAGTGTCTCCTTATATTGTATTCTTTTTGTATGGCTATGTTAAATTGTGAATGAAGCTATGTTATGTAATTTATTTTTTTCATTCACATTTAACATTGCTTATTAAATATTAATCATGGCTCATATAAAATTATTTATTATTCCTTAATAGGGAATTACTAATTAAATATTTAATTAAAACCTGACCTAGTATTATTTATAAAATAGTAATATCTATAGAATTTTGTATAACCAAATAAGTATGATGTAACATAAAGTGTTATTTTTATATTTAACTGTATACGTAATCAAAAAGTTGAAGAAATAGCTTAAATATTATATTGTTCTTATTTGTGAAATATTTAATGTTATGTAATCACTCATGTAGCAGTAATAGAGCATACATTACATTGGCGAAATGTTTACGCTTAGTCTATTGTCATGGAGACGCACGCGTAAACAACCACGAGTGGAGTAGAGCGTGGCGTTCGAACGTAAGGTGGGAGTGAAGGTCATGGATAGAAGAGAAAAGTGAAGGAAGGTCAGAGATAAGACAGGGAAGGAAGAGAGGAATTATTATTAAGCGAGGGAGGAGAGAGTTTTGCGGAACCAGTAGGAAGGTAGCGTACAAGTAAAGAAGTAAAAGAAGATTATAAAATCCTCAGGGCAGAAATTTATGAGTATAGTGTTCGGAAGTGAACCTATAAGTAGTGAAACATAAGGTTTAATGTTATAAGCGAAAACTGCTGTTGTTATGAAGAAAGGTTGATACCGTAATCAGATAAGAGGAAACTGGACAGTCAATGTGAAAATTCTAATTATCCAGTTAATCTGAATTACGTTTGATTTCTATGTTGCCCTAGGAAAAGGTTATATTGATTACTTGGAGAAAAGTGAACAGGAAAAGATATTAGTACCTAATTACTGTTGTTTGGAATAGTGAAGTACGACTTACAGTAATACAGTTTAAACTATGGAGAATATTTGTTATGTGTGTTCCGCTAATGTTAATTAAGTTAATTCATAAGTGCTCTCTCAATAATTTGATGTATTGAAGAATTTGTCTGGTAAGAGTAGTTGTATAAGTTTCTCTATTCTAGCATTAACTGTAATATACCTCCGATGCTCAAGGTCCGGGAATATATTTGCTTGGAAAATAGCTTACGTAGTTTATTGCCTGCTGTGAATATAAACATTGAGCTAATAGATTTGTGAAGACTGATTAATTGTGAAGTTGTTATATTAACTTGAGATAAGAAGATTTGTGTTTTTGAGACTGTGAATTGTATATGGAATATAGAACATAGATTTGGCACGAGTGACCTAAGAAAATATATTAAGTTATTTGTATAGTTCCATTTTAAAATAGAGTTCTTGTATTTGTTAACCATATCATATATTAAATGTTTTATTTTGTTGATCTAAATATTGTGTTTGCCTGAATTCCTTTTTATTGCACCGTTCATAAATATTCGAATCTTGCGGGAACCCCAAGTAAAAATGATAATAAATAATTCGGCCTAATGAGAAGACTGCTAAACTAATTTAGAATTGATCCTACTATTTACATAGACTAATCTAAGAATAGGGTGGCGCAGTATAAATATAAATTTCCCTACTTTTGGATCGGTGATCACTTCGCAATTAGTTATTTTAATTATAAAAGTGACTAAGACTAGATGGTAAATTAGAACACGACAGAAAAGAGTCGTCACGACAAATGGCGCAGCAGTCGACAGGATGTGATTTAATAGGTAGGAATTAAATTTAACAACTATAAGATAAGAAATTGAATTTAAGTTTAGTGATAATAATCGTAGAATTACTCCCTGAAATTTTAGAAAGTGAAATAATTAAATCACAGTGAACTGGTTATAATTTGGACTCAGGCAAAGATAAAAGTTTATTTTAAAGTAAAAATATTGAATTAATTGAGATAGTAATTTATTGATCACTATGGCTGTCACATCAAGCTCTAAAATGAATGACAGTGAATTCTTTCGTACGGTAAACCCGCAACAGGTTTTTCCCCAATATTCAGGTGAAGAATCAGATGATGTGCTATTTTTCTTTACCTATGTTGAAAAACTTAGAGAAATTGCAGGTTGGACTGATTTTCAATTACTAGTTTTGATTAGAAGCAAATTAGTAGGTAAAGCAAAAACATTTTTGCATTCTTCTCCAATACTTCGAGAAACTTTTGAGTATTCCAAATTTAAAGAAACCTTATTGTCTCAATTTTGTAAACTTAGAAGTGTAGGTCCAACTTATGGAAATTGCAGAAAATTGTTCAAAAGGATAAAGAGACTGTTACTGATTTTTACAATCGGTTATTAACTTTGGCCAACAGTTTGAATGTTACTGGTGAAGATAAACCTCACTTAGATTGGGCTGTGTTCCAACAATTTAGACAAGGTGTTAGGCAAGAATTAAGAGAAACAGCCTACAAGAAGAAAATTTCTACTTTAGAAGAGTGTCTCAAAAGTGTTAAGGAAAAAGAACAAATACTAGGTGACCTTTATCCCTCAACCAATGCAAGTCTTGTGAATGTCGTGAATAAAACTGATAGTTCATTCAACCAATCAGAAATAGAAAAGAGAAGTAAAGTTGAAAAGGGAAAAGCAAAGAATACTGGAGAAAATTCAAGTAGTGTAAACTACGTGACAGAGAGTAAAGAGCAATTGGACAGAAAACTGATGACAGAAGTAAAAACTTTAATTCACCAGGAAGTGAATAAGTTAAATCAGCCTATAATGGATAGTCTTAATGAAGTTGTGAGACAGTTATCAGCTATTACTCTGAAATCTCAAGAAAATCAAAATCCCACTACAAATAAAATAGATGAGATGATCAAACATCAAGTTGAACAACAAAGTCAACCTATTTTAAGTAGTCTAGATAGGGTAATCCGAGAATTAAATGATGTTAGACAACAAATGTCTGCTATTCCTCAATCCAAGACAGAGACAAGGCAAAGAAATCCTCTTAGGTGTTACAATTGCAACAAAGTTGGACATTATGCTAGGAACTGCTTCCATAACAAGGAAAACTACTTTAACAATAGATGGAACTCAAAGTTTGGATACCAACCCCACAGAAGAAATAATAGAATTCAGAAACACCAGGCACCTAATGATAGAATGATGACAGTTAGAGGAGAAATCCTAGGTTCTGAGTGTAGTATTTTATTAGATACTGGATGTAATGCTTCAACTATTAGAAAGGACTATCTCCAAAGTATAAGACATAAGTTAAGGAATAGTATTGCCAAACTTAGACAACCTGTAAAAATTACTACTCTTTCAGATCCAAACTTCGTAGCGTATGAAAAGATTCGAGCAAGAATATACCTACCAGAATTTGGACTGTATGTGTGGCAAGACCTACTTGTTGTCCCCACTACTTCCAATCTAGATTCTCACATTATCTTGGGAACAAACTTCCTAGCAAGATATCAATTTTCTTGTGACTTTTCTAAGAAGGAAATAACCCTGATGAACAAAAGGAGATATATCAGAAGAAATGAAATTCATGATTGTGATAGGACTAAGTATCAAACAAAACAGTTTAGATTGCCACTTGAATCAGGACCATCTACTGAAGAAAAATCAGCTGTGAATCAATCATCTAATAGAGATAGTGGTGATAACTCTTATGTACATATTCAATCTGATACTCCTCTTCTTACTGATGAACAAAAAGTGGTAGTGACAAAGCCCAAATCAGAAGTTACCACTAATAATAAACTAAAGGTTGAAGTCAATTTTGGTAAAATGTCTAATCTATATCGTAGAAGAAACCACCAAGTTGTGAGACAACAAAAACTTAATTCTGATAATGGAAAATGTGAATTTAATTCAAAGGAGAGAATCCTATACTACAAACTTAGAAGACATGCAGAAATTGATGATAACAGTAATAAGAGAATTGATGATGATGTGAAAGAGAATAAAGGCACAAAACATAATAAGGAACCAAGATTCAATAAAACTTGGTATTACTTGAGAAATCGAAAAGGAAATATGTGATCAAGTTTTTTTTAAAAAGGAACCTAGTGTCAAAAGAAAAATTTTTCTTATAATAAAAATTTTTCAAAGAAAGGGTGAGCCTATGTTAAATTGTGAATGAAGCTATGTTATGTAATTTATTTTTTTCATTCACATTTAACATTGCTTATTAAATATTAATCATGGCTCATATAAAATTATTTATTATTCCTTAATTGGGAATTACTAATTAAATATTTAATTAAAACCTGACCTAGTATTATTTATAAAATAGTAATATCTATAGAATTTTGTATAACCAAATATGTATGATGTAACGTAAAGTGTTATTTTTATATTTAACTGTATACGTAATCAAAAAGTTGAAGAAATAGCTTAAATATTATATTGTTCTTATTTGTGAAATATTTAATGTTATGTAATCACTCATGTAGCAGTAATAGAGCATACATTACATTGGCGAAATGTTTACGCTTAGTCTATTGTCATGGAGACGCACGCGTAAACAACCACGAGTGGAGTAGAGCGTGGCGTTCGAACGTAAGGTGGGAGTGAAGGTCATGGATAGAAGAGAAAAGTGAAGGAAGGTCAGAGATAAGACAGGGAAGGAAGAGAGGAATTATTATTAAGCGAGGGAGGAGAGAGTTTTGCGGAACCAGTAGGAAGGTAGCGTACAAGTAAAGAAGTAAAAGAAGATTATAAAATCCTCAGGGCAGAAATTTATGAGTATAGTGTTCGGAAGTGAACCTATAAGTAGTGAAACATAAGGTTTAATGTTATAAGCGAAAACTGCTGTTGTTATGAAGAAAAGTTGATACCGTAATCAGATAAGATTTAATTATAAAAGTGACTAAGACTAGATGGTAAATTAGAACACGACAGAAAAGAGTCGTCACGACAGCTACAGCACTTTTGCAAATACAACAAATTCATATAGTTAAGCCAAAGTAAAACAATGACAAAATTTCATGCCGACTGGAGCATCGCCTGGTTAAACAAGGCCCCCGTTGTTTTCACGAGGGAACCAGGGCAAACAGCAAAAAGTCAGCTACTAGAACAAACCTGAAAGCACACCCCCATATCAACATCAACAGAGTTAAAGATCAGTACTATCAACATAAGAAGCCTGAATGGCAAAGAAATGGAGCTAGCTGAGGAATTAGATAAGTACCAGATCGACATAATAGGGGTGACTGAAACAAAAAAGACAAAAACTGGTGAGATCTTTCTGAGCGATAAATACAAAATGTTATATTCAGGCAATGACATTCAGGGAAAAGAAGGAGTAGCCATAGTATTCATCACAAAATACGAGGCTAATCTTCTTGAATGGCAGTCAGTCTTGAGTAGACTAATGTGGGCAAATATGAGAATGGGGAACTGGACAATGAGATTTATTTGTGCCTATGGTCCCACAGAAGGTTCTACTAAGGTAGAAGTGGAGGAATTTTTTGATCCTTTAGAAAAAGCAACTGTCACAATGAAAAAGGAAAAGTTGGTTCTTGTTGGGGATCTAAATAGCAGAGTAGGAAATGATTGTCAGACATACAAAAATATTTTGGGAAAATTTGGAAAAAAGAGCAAAGCTAATAATAATGGCAAATACCTGTTGCATTTCTGCTCAGGACATGCACTGGTTATTACTAACACCATGTTCCAACATAAAAATGTGCACAAATTTACATGGAGAGAAAAAAGTCTCATTGACTATGTTATTGTTGATAGTTATGTTTTCTCCCTGGTGCAAGAAACCAGAGTGTACAGAGGATTTGGAATTGGAAGTGATCACTATTTAGTCTTGAGCAGGATAAAATTGAATTTCCTATTGAAAAGAATAACATGTAAGAAAGTTTTAAAGCGAATAAAAGTTGAGCAGCTCTCAGATGTGAACTGTAGACTAAAATACACAAAGATTATTGAAGAAAAAATGAAAGAGTTTGAGAACAGGAACCAAACCTTGGAGATTCAGTGGCAAGCCTTGAAGAAAACCCTGATTGATTCAGTCAGAGAGGTATGTCGTGAGGTAGTCTGCAAGGATAGAAAAAATCAGAACTCCATGGTGGACACAGGAAGTTAAAGAGGCAGTGAAGGAAAAGAAAGCATATCAAAAATTCCTGGCAAATAAGTCAGCTTGTGCTCTTAGAGAATACAGAAACAAATGTAAATAAGCTAAACAGTGTGTAAAACTAGCTAAACAAAATTCATGGGAGGACTTTGGCAAGAACATAGAAAATAAATATCAATAAGGTGGCAAAATATTCTGGAGGTTGTTGAAGAAGCTTAGGAATGGAGGAAAGAGACTGCTGTAAAAGGAGTTAGAGATGATAAAGGTGACATGAAAACGGGAGAAAAAGATATCCTTGAAGTATGGAGTAATTACTTTGAAAATCTACTAAATTAAACAAGCAGTGATGACAGCACAGTGATAAAAAATGCATACCAGACATGTAGTCAGGAATACATATCCATACTCGAAGTAGAAAAAGCTATCAAAGGCTTGAAATGTGGAAAGGCAGCAGGAGTAGATGATATTCAACCAGAAATGCTGAAGTATGGTGGTATGAAAGTTTTACAGTGGCTGCACTGCATAGTTCAGAAATCCTGGACATAGGGACAAAATCCCGATGATTATAGTAGAGCTTCAATAGTACCCATATATATAAACTTCAACATGGTGGACTTGTGAAAAGAATAACTGAACCCAAAATAGAGGGGAAAAGAAGAAGAGGCAGACCAAGGAAAAGCTTTCTTGACCAAGTCAAAGACAGCATGGGTTTGAGGAGTTACCAGGAGGTTAAGAAGAAAGCCAATGACAGAGCGGAATGGAGGAAATTGCTGCTGAGCTACCAGTCCCAAGACTGATGTAACTGATGATGATATATAAAAAGGGAAATAAAACTGAATGCGAGAATTATGGTGGTATTTCCCTACTGAGTGTTCCTGGCAAGATCTATGCAAGTATACTTGAGAAACGGTTGAGAAGAATTGTGGAAGAAAAGCTTGGTGAAGAACAAGCTGGATTCAGGCCAAATAGAGGCTGTCAGGATCAGATCTTCACTTTACGACAAATAATTGAAGAAAGCATGGGAATATAACAAAGATCTGTATTTAAGTTTTGTCAATCTGGAAAAGGCAAATGACAAGGTGCCAAGAGAGAAGCTATTCAATATGCTACAGTTATATGGTGTCAATGGGACATTATATCAAGCAATACTTAGTCTTTATTTGAGTTGTAAGTCAGCAGTTAGAATTGAAAGAAGTACAGGAAGATGGTTTAATGTTAAATCTGGTGTGAGACAAGGATGTACATTATCCCCTCTGTTATTCATTATCTATATGGATTACATTATGAAGGAAAGTGGTATTAAACCTGATATCAAAATTGGAGATGTTAATGTCAGCTCTTTACTTTATGCGGATGATGTTATACTTCTAAATAAATCCGCTACAAGTCTGCAAGATTCCCTGACTAAATTGAATAATTGTTGTAATAGATATGGTATGAAGGTCAGCATTAGAAAGACAAAGACAATGAAAATAGGTAGAATTGTTGAAAATGTCAACTGTGTTGTGAACGGGGAACCTGTGGAACAAGTAAAACATTTCAGCTACTTAGGCACGATTTTTAGTTAAGATGGTAAATTAAATATGGAATTAGACAACAGAATGAACAAAGTTGGTATGGTAAGAAATCAATTGAATAAATTCATATGGAATAAGAGAGAAATTAGTCAGAACACTAAATTAGATGTATACAAGACAGTGTTCAAACCGGTTTTAGCTTATGGATGTGAGAGCTGGGTCAGAAGTAAAACACTTGACCAATCAATGGCAATATCATATTAAAAAACGAGGATATTACAAAAGAACTTGACATTGTCAGCATCCAGGAATGCATTAGCCTAGTAATCTCAGGTGGTATTGTCACTTATACAGAATGGGCGAAGAAAGATTAACAAAACAAGTGTTCTCTGCCAGGTTGGCAGGAAAACGACCCAGAGGAAGACCAAGATATAGGATTGATACGGTACAAAGTGCCTTAGACGATAGAAATATAAGATCTGATAATGTTGCAGTCTTGACAAGTAACGGACTGATTTGGAGGAAAATTGTAGATAGGAAGTTAGTAATAATGTAAATTTTTCATGTAGTGCTATCATATCCTGTACACCCCTTGATTGTACATGTCAGGAATTTGATGATGATATATATATATATAGACTACAATACTGGATTTAGTTTCATGTAGTACCTGATTTAAGTATTGATTAACAGTATTTGTTTTAGAAAGATCTCTGTGAGTAGCTCCCACTTTTGATCACGTACTAATGCAACACTGTATCTAATCCTCTAAAAGCACTTTTCGAAAAAAAGAAATTGCAACTCTTAAATATTTATAAAACACGAGTATTATAACCAAAAGGTATTCTGCTATTTAAAAAATGCATAATTTTTTAGATCATACAATTTAAATTACAGTTTAAAAAAAGAAAAAATTATAACAGAAAAGTTACTGCACTTAGGATTAGGGACCATGAGATAGCTGGCGGCACATTTGAGCCGTCTCTCTTCACTGTGTACCGCTTAATTAGTGATAGCTTTGGGCCATCTATCTCTGATTGGTACCAGTGGAGATTGAACTGCCCACTCAGTCTCCAAAAGTTAGATAGGGCTAAATGGCCTCGCCTACTCCCCGTATTTGGGAATAAAAAGGCGTTAGCTGATTTTTAAGTTACTGCACTATGAATTGTCGGAATGTCCACCCTATTACTCAGATTTGGCTCCTTCTGACTTCTGTCTCTTCCTAAAACTAAAACTCTTCCTTGTTGGTCAGCATTTTTCTTCGAATCAAGAGGTGATTGCAGCTGTAGAAGGATATTTTGCAGATGTTACTGCGAATCAGTGACAGGGACGGGATAATGGTGCTGAAGCATCACTGGAATAAATGTATTAGTCTTAAGGGAGATTATGTTGAAAAATAAAAATAATTTCGAAATTATAAATTCGTTTTTTCATTGTTTGGCCGAGAACTAACATTATTCATTTTTAACCCACCCCTCACATCCATAAATTAAAATTGGTTTGAACACAGTCCTATATACAGTCACTTTAATCTTGTGATAATTTCTTTCTTATTCCATTTAAATTTATGCAGTTAATTCTCATGTATGGTCTTAAAGTGAATTTCTCACATGTGAGAAGTTCACTTTTTTATCTTGCTAATTTTCCAGTTTTTTTTTGTGATAGTATGTACACCTGAAGAAGTTGGCATTCTGATGAAACTAGTTGTGTTCTAATTAAAGTTTTTGTCTTATCTCAGTGTTTCTAGTCAGTAAAATTCTAATATAAAAATGTCTACAATCCGAGTAAATACTCTTAATAATATATATCTTCAACATGTGTATGGGATACTATGATAGTCACCTTTTATTTACCTTTCATGGTGAGGATGAACTGTCATGCCATTGCAAACCAAAAACAGTATTATCCTTAAAACAAACTATTACTGTTTGTTCCTCTTGCAAAAAAATTGATTATCAAAGCCACTCTTTTTTGTAATAACCAATGGCTAAAATAATATTGTATGTCTCTTATTTCTCCCTTTCTTGAGATATATATTTCAGCAAACTGTTTCCATCCACTGTACCTGGGATATATCTGAAAAGATCACTGAATTCTAAATAAATATAATCTAAATAATCAGAATCTGGATATGTATTGGGCTTCCTTCCTGTTAACAATTTTCCTTGAAAAAAAAAATTAGTATTTCACTAGTCAGCCCTCCAGTATGTTCAAATCTTGTATTTTTGATCTTCTAAATCACTTCATACTGTATCAGTCTACCTAGGCCTTGGTCTGTCTTTGTGTCTTTTTCCTATGTGAGCATCAAACACTTACCTCTTCACTAAAAATTACCTTAATAGTTGAAATGTTTTACTTATTTCATAGATTCTTCATTCAAGATAGAGGTAACAATTTCATGATTCTGTCTATTTTCATACCCTTTCTCTTTAGTGTTGATTTTCATGCCAAATTGTTACTTCAGATATTCAGTTTAGTTAAGAAATTGTGCAGACTTATACTTGATTTATATAGAAATATTATATCATCTGCATTAACAGCTGAGATTAATTTCTCCAAGTTTTTTTCCCCAATTTTTTGTAACGTCTTCTGAAGCATTACAGCATAAATCTTATCTGGCACTGTCACTAGAGAAATTCCTGTGTAATCTTTTTTTTTTTTTTTTAATTATAACAAAATCAAAAAGTAAAAGTTTTTTTTTTTTCAAAAAAAAAAAAATATATACAGGGTGTTCGGGATAAATTTGACATATTTATAATTAATTATATTTTTCCGTAAGTTACATGTATTAACACACACTTCTCTTCATTTAAAAGTTTGGACCCTTCTTCATTCATATACAAGATGTCAGAAAGGATGAATAGCTGGAACCCACCTGAATCATGGAAGAGAATAACTTGTATCATGATGATTCGTGCCCGCCATCAAAATAAGGATATTACGACTGCTGCCCAATGCTCCCTGAATACAGTAAAAACAATCAGGCATGAACTAGAGACTTGCAATGGTGACTACGAGGATGTAGCAAGAAGAAAGATCCCTAGCAGACGATCTGATTGCGTTCGTACAGCAGAATTCCTCGCAAATCTGCAGGAACAGGTGTTGAAGAACCCTGGCATTGGAATTCGGGCTTTGTTCGTGGAGTTGCTAACTGTAGTCAAGCCCTGGATAACAAGGGTAGCCAATGGTAGGCCGTATGTATGGCAGCAGGATTCGGCCCCTTGCCACACCTCTGGGAAAAGTCAAAAATGGTTGTCTGAAAATTTCTACGACTTCACCAGTCCAAATGTTTGGCCTCCAAACTCCCCAGACCTTAACCCCATGGATTATTTTGTATGGGGCGCAGTTGAAAAAGACACCAATCGCACTTCCAGTAATACAAAAGCCCAGTTAATGGATAAAATTAAAACAGTTTTTGTGGCCCTTCCCAGGGAGACTGTAGCATCAGCTTGTTCGAGGTTCCGAAGCAGAATTGAAGCTGTGATCGATGCTAATGGTGGTTATTTTGAGTAAATCTTGTTGATAGTATTGTAATTAACTCTGCCTGTAATGTTTTTTTGTCAATTCATTAAATTTAATAGATACAAAGAAGATTTTCTTTTTCCTTACGAAACTGTCAAATTTATCCCGAACACCCTGTATATATATATATATTATTATTATTAAGAGAGACCTCTCCAGACAGTCAGAATCTCATTGAGGGAGGCCACATTATTCAAATCAGTTGTCATACCTACCTGTTCTTGAATTCATTCATGCTATTTCCGCCTGGTCCATGCAGTTAGCCTAGTGGCTATGCGCTTCGTAACCATATATCTGGGAAAGGAGTGTATGCTGGGTTTGATTCCCATTGCCGACATGAGGAGCCTAAGGATCTTTCTCAGACATAGCCAAGTCAGCCGGTCTTGGGCATGGACAGCAGGATTTTTCTCCCTAGTTTATCTGGGGTTTTTTCCTCCTGCAAGCAGGCAAACTAGCCACGTGAACACACACACAGCTACAGCCATAGAATATACCAGGAGGTATAGAGCTAGTCACCTTATCCTTGGGACAGGCATGACTTATAAGAGCTAAAGATAGCTCTGTAACAGGCCAGTAGGCCTAACATGCAGAAGAGAAAAGAAGAAGTTATTTCCATAACATCCAGGGGCAGTCCGTTCCAATCATGCACCACTCTATAAGAGAAAAATCTAGTCCTAACCATCCCTTCTTGACAACATTCAATCTCAGCTTCTGTGGATACCCTCACCCTCCATAAAATGAAAAATTCCATCTACTGAAATTCTGTATAACCTTTTCAGAAGTTTGTAAGTGTCAATCATATCACCCCTCTTTCTCCTGTCTGCTAGTGCTTGCAGCCGCCTACAAGTTCTCAATCTGTCTTCATAATCTGTATTCCACAATCCTGGTATCATTTATGAACACTCTTTACACTCTCTCTCTCCACTATATCAGAATCACTACATAAACCAGGAGACCAGACTTGTGCACAATAGTCCAAGCAAGTCTTATTAAGGTCTTGTAAATAAATAAAATGACTTCTTTATCTTTACATGTCAATATTTGTTCCAGCATTGCCATTATTTCTCTGAGTTGTATTTACAATTTTTTGCTATATGACCCTTGAACTTACTTCATGTCTACTAAAACTTCAAGATCCTTAGCCTGATCAGTTTCTTCAAGCATAATCCCACCAATATAATATGACATTGCATATCTAATCACACCAAAGTGCATGACCTTACATTTTTTAACATTGAAATGACAGCCATTTTCACATGCCCTCAATTCCAGCCTATTCAAATCATTCTTAAGTGCTGCATATCAGCAACACTCCTAATCCTCAGCAAATAGCTGTATGTCCAGTGTGATTAATGTACAAATTGAATAACAGTGGACCAAGGAGGACTGATCCTTGAGACACCACTTGTTACCTTCAATCTTGCAGATTCAACCCCCCCATATTCCACTTTTTTGATATCCGTCAATCATCCATCTTCTTATCCATGCCAATGATATATAATCTAAATCCATATTCTCCAATTTATGCAATAGTATTCCATGCTATGTTCTGTCAAAAGCCTTAACAAAATCCAAAAAGTGTCATGGTGTATCCATTCCCCTTGTCTAACTCAGTGGTAACATTGTTATAGAATGTGAGCAAGTTGCTAAAACATAACTTTCCCTTAGTAAATCCATGCTGTTCATCACAAAATAGATTCTCTTTCAACCCATTTCTGAATGAAAGTCCTCACCACCCTTTCCAAAATCTTCACCACCACTCCTGAGATACTTATTGGTCTTTGCACTTCCCTTGTGCAATGGATTACCATACAGTCTTTCCACAGGAGTGGAAACTTTTTCTTCCTTGTTCTGAGACTCAAATTATATAGGCTGGTTGCCAGTTCAGTTGAACACTCTTTTAGCATCTGTGCTGATATCCCGTTAGTTCCTATTGTAGATTTCTCATTCAGTTTGTGCAACAGCTCTAGTACTTTCTCCTCATCCACATGAGTTTCCTCATATGGTGAAGAGGTAGCAGTGAGTTCAGTGTTGCATATACCAGGTTGATAGCTTTTATCAAAATGGCTGCTCATTATTTGAACAATCACCTGTGCATCAGTAACCCACATACCATCTGCATCCAGTAGAGTTTTTTTTTTAAATTCATTCTTTCTATTTCTTGCATCACAACGATAGAATTCTTTTGGGTTGTCTTTAATTCGCAGAGCTAGTTTCTTTTCGTACTCAGATTTAGCTTTCCATACAACACTTGTAACTTCTGGCCTGCTGCTTATAATTATCATAACTGACATAATCCTTATGCACATGATATTCTTTCCACATAATATTTTTTTTTGAATCTCTTACTTAATGAGATTATCCCATCCATTTCACTATTACTCTATTTGTTCTTTGAACTCTAGGGACACAATCTGATATTGCATCATTTAAGTGTTTTTTAAACACTTCCCATGCTCTGTCGATATTCTTCCCATCCAATAACTGATACAATGGCACAGAACCTAGCATACCCCTCAAGTAGTCATAATTTCCTGTTTTGTAATTCAACATGTAACCTTTTCTGAATGGAACATTCATTAACTTAGTCACTTCCCAAGTGTGTACTGTATGATCGCTGTCACCAACCGTAAGCCGAATAGGTACATCTTTAACCGAACCCCCCCACACACACACACACCCACACACACTATAATCAGATCTAACACTCTTTGATCACGAGATCCTTCTGTAGCATTCTGCTTGAGGAAGTTGGAAGGTCATAAGTAAGTGATTGAAGAAGTTACTGTTTTCTGAACAAGTTGAAGTAATTGGGCAGGGAAACTAAAATTGAAAGGGGTTGAGTGTAAGAGAGAGAAACTTTAGCAGTGGTTGTATATTTGTTGATCCTTATTCGCAGAATAAATTGCAGAATAGAGGAGATAAAAATTGGCATGGGACTACTGAAATTAGTGACATGTATATCAGTTCTAAAGCTGGTACAAGAAGTAAAGGGAATCTGCAATTTTTGTATACCAATGCAAGAAGCATTCGAAATAAGAGAGAAGAACTTTTGGCATTAGTCAGTGCAATCTCACTAAAAGTTGTAGGCATTAGTGAAACTTGGCTGTTAGCAGAAGATGTGGTCACTGGAATTGAATGTGATCGGTACAGTATTTTCATGGAGGATAGAGAAAATAAAACGGGGGGGGGGGGTACTGTTGATGATAGCTGATGTGTTGCAGCTAAAGAAAGTAGTATATCAAGATGATAGACATGTGAATGAGAATTCATTTGAGGCAGTCTGGCGTGAAATAGTGACCAATGCAACCAAATATACAGTTGGTTATAGGCCATGGGGTACAGAGGGGGATATTGCATTCATGCATCAGCAAATTAGTGCAATGAGTGTAGGTTTAGTGATTATTATGTGGGATTTTAATTATGATAATATCAATTGGAAGGAGGAAATATCACGTACCAAAAAGGAAATGGAGTTCATCCGTCTTCTGCGAGATAATTACTTGAAACAGCACATAACTGAAGGGACACGTGGTGTGAGAGTGTTGGACCTGGTCATTGGTTCAGAGGATATATGCATAAATAAGGTGTCCTCATTACCTCCAATTGGTGAGAGCAATCATGTGGTATTGACTTGGAAGGTTGCAAAATCTGTGGATTTTTCTGTTAAGAAGGGGTATATACGGAACTACAGGTTAGGCAATTATAACAAGCTTTGGAGTGAGCTTGCAGCCATCCCATGGCAGAACATATTGCAGGAGAAAGATGTTAGCAATGCATGGGATAAAATCAGCGGGTATCTGAGGAAAGCAATATCAGATTGTGCCCTCATGGTCAGGAAGACAAACAAGGTAGGCGTTAGATGGATGAGCAATAGTATCAAGCTTGATCTGCAAAAAAAGAAAATGTTATGGAGAATGTACAAGGAGAAAGGCGATCAGTACACCCATGAGCAGTACAAGGCTCAAGCTAGGAAGGTTACTAGCATAGTAAGAAAAGCTAAATCAGATTATGAGAAGACCTTAGCCAATGAGATCAAGGGTAATCCCAAAGAGTTCTTCTGTTATGTGGCAAGTAAAAGGAAGAATGACTTCTGAAGGATAACTTTAGTGGGTGCAGATGGTATTGAGGTGACAAATTCAGATGTATTAGTCGAGTTACTGAGTGATCACTTTTCAAAAGTCTATCACCCAAGTGAGGATATTGCTGTACCTGTAGCAATAACTAATGTGAGAATTGAAGTTAAGAAAACAGAGGTATTTAATATATTGCAAAATTTAAATGCAAACACTGCAGGGGAAAGATGTTAGCTGTAGGTCCAGATGGAATATCAGCTCAGGTGTTGCATGAATGTGCAAAGGAATTGTCAACGCCTCTTACTTGGTTAGTTATTTAACCAGGTATGGTCCCTAGGGAGTGTAAGGAAGGCAAAATAGTTCCTTTGCATAAAGGTGGCTCTAAAACTGCGGTAGTTAATTACAGACCAATCACCATCTCGGGATGGTGGTAAAAGTATTGGAAAAGTTGGTTAAAGACAAAATTCAAGAATGGGTGGATCAGGATTTGATACTCTATAAGGATCAACATGGTTTTGCTAAAGGTAGATCCTGCCTTAGCAGTCTATTAACTTTTTTATAATAGAATGACATCCGAGTTGGACAAAGGAAATCACTACACAGTGGTACTTCTGGATTTTGCTAAGGCTTTTGACAGGATACCCCATGGAACACTGTTATGCAAATTGGAGCAGATGGGAATGGATACTAAACTGGTGATATGGATAGGAGAATGGCTCAGGGAGAGAAACCAGAAGGTGGTGTATGGAGGAGCAGAGTCCAGGATGAGGCAGGTGACCAGTGGTGTGCCTCAGGGCTCTCTGCTTGGACCATTGTTGTTTAATTTGTACATAAATGATATAGGAAATGGCTTGAGGGGAGATATTCAGTTGTTTGCTGATGATGCAAAGTTGGGTAATGCAATAAAAAATCAAGCTGATGTTGAGAGTTTGTAGGATGATTTAAATAAGCTGGCAAAATGTAATGGATGTCAGTTCAACATGGAAAAGTGTAAAGTTATGCATTTTGGGATTAAAAGATTACCAGCTGTGTACTACTTGGGGGTGTTGGTGGATAGGGAGATGAAGTTCAGGGGACACGTTGCTAAGGTGTCCAAGATTACACATAGGATTACATGGTTATTGAGGAGCACACTAACATCCAGAGATAAAGAGGTTATTATTCCCCTTTATAAAGCGTTGATACTTCCACATTTGGATTACTGTGCTCAGGTCTGGTTGCCTGGATTCCTTGGAGATGAGGAGGTTGTGGAGAGGGTTCAGAGGAGAGTGACTAGGTTGGTGAGTGATGTAAAAAATGCTCCCTACATTGATAGATTGAGAGCTTGTGAATCGCAGAGGTTGGTTGATAGGTGAAGAAGAGGGGATATGATAGAGATATTTAAATTACTAAAAGGTTTTTATAAGATTGATGCAGGGGAAATGTTTCAGCTGTGTGATGAAGAACAAGAGGTCATCCCTCGAAATTAAAAAAAAGTGTGGTTAACAAGGGTGTGAGAATGAGGTTTTTTGCCTGGAGGGTGGTGAATGAGTGGAATTCATTGCCAGACTCAGTTGTGAGTTCTTCATCTGTAAATGAATTCAAGAAGAGATATGATAGATATTGTTTTGCTAGTTTGGGTCTCCTGTGATGAGTCTACTGAATCCATGGAGATACCCATAATAATAATAATAAAGTTGTCCCGCAAAAGCTCAATAAATTCAGTTTCATTCTTCTTATTCAATTTCATAGCTACCCAATCAATGTTCAGATAATAAAGTCCCCCATTATGATTACTCTTTATGCACCCATTGTATTTATTTCATTATGCATTTTTTCTTTGTCACCAGCAACTGATTCACCAGGTCTTTAGCAACACCTCACTGTGTTAATCTTATTAGACTCTGCCTCATACCAGATGACTTTAAACTCACTGCCACATGAAAAATCATGAATTCATGATTAGTATTGTGGTGATAGATCTCAACTCTAGTTGTATTCAAGACATTGATATTATTAGCTGCACCCCTACCCCATCCACTCCTATCCTGTCTATCCTTCCTAAAAAAACACTGTACTCTTTGCATTCGATACCAGTTGGTACATCTGCTTCTGATAGCCAAGTCTCACTAATGCCTACAACATGAGGTCCCAATATATTAATCAAGGCAGTAAATTCCTTTGTTTCTGGTACTCCTAGCATTCGTGCATAATAAATTACCTGCATGCTCTTTTGCAAACACTTGGTTGATGGGTCTAAACCGGATGAACACAGAATCGTTCTTTGTTCATAGTCATTTCCATAATAATAACCATTCCCATCATTAACGCAGTTGCCTAACATTGTTGCTCTTACACACAGATTCTCGCTATTCCTCTCATTAGAATTCACTTTCCCTGATTCTCTGTGTTAGGTCTTATATCAGTTATAATTTTTTAAGACTGCTAATGCCAAATGCATTTAAGTGTAGGCAAATCCAATCTTCCCTCAAACTCACTCCACACATCCAAAAACTTGCATCCATTCCTTCTACACAGCCTACACATCAGATCATTCACCATCATAGTCCTTAATTCATTTTTATCATATCGTGGTAATATACTTACTATTTTCACTTTCTCAATCTTCACGCTCACCTCTTCTAACAACCCTTTCATTTCTCTCTCATACTGAACTTATCACTAATGAACTCATTAGTATCTACTACAGTTATGAACTCATTTGCTTTTCTTTTCTGTTTTTGAATTTTTTGCATTATATTTGTAATTTTTTCATCAGGAAAACTTGACATAATAACCCGCTCACTCATCAATGCCATTTTATGATATCATTCACCATACCTGATTACTTACCTGATTTTTGTTATTATGCACTAACTTACCTGATTCTGTGCTTTGTTTTCCATTTTGCCACTGAACTTTTTATTCTCCCTATGTGCCTCTAAATGACACTCGATTTTCTGTAGTTCCCTCATCATCTGTCTAATGACTACTTTAGCCTGGGGATCTCAGAGATTAAATTATTTTCAATACCCTCTTTAATATCATCTTTAGTGGGGAATATCTTCTTCTTCACTACTTTTGCTGTTCTTGTTAGCATTTCGCTTTTCTGCATTTTTGGCACCATTTTATACCTGTATTTAATATTAAAATATTGCAAGAAAAATATGTTATAAAGACACTAAATAATCTAAAAATACGAAAATCTACTTTAATATATTGTAAAACTATATATATATATATATATATATATATATATATTTTTTTTTTTTTTTTTCTCTATTGACTTACAATATATGTGACTCATACTTATGATGGCCATCCCATTAACACATTCACTCAATATCACATCACTCTTGTCCCATGGATTAAGATGTTATTGCTGCCTACAAGTCATGTTATTAAGAAATGCTTTTGCTTAGGCTATTGGTATTACTGAAGTTGAGCAAACCCTCAGAGACTTTTGGAAGGAATATATCTTTCAGATGCAGCATGGAGTGAGGTGACAGCAGACTATATGAATGGTATTTGGAAGAAGCTGCTGAAAATGCTTTGTCAAATCTTGAATGTTCATACATTCAAGATTTGACAATGACAACACCTTACAAGAGATTGGAAACATGATAGTGAGTGCTGCTATCTAAAGGTTTGAATTATTATTATTACCACATGACACCTCCGGGGAGTCCAAGGACTCATCACGGGAGGGCAGACCATGTCATCTTGCCAAATACATTTGTTGAAAGTTGTGGAAGAAGAGTTCTCAAATGAAAACTTAGTGCTAGAAACACAGAAATTTGCAGGAAAAAAGTAGAACAAAAAAAGACAAAGTCCTCAAAAATGTTTTCAGTGAAAAAAACTATCAAAGAAATTTGCCTACTAATAAGGCAGTTTAGTTGTTTGAGGAAATGGATCCCATCATGGATAGATTTAGCAAAGTAGAAGAATGATGCAGCCAGGGCTGCATTTATACTTTTTGAGGCCCTAGGTGCAACACCATAATGAGGCACCAAAAGAACAAGTCTATTTCAATTAATCAAATTCATATGCTTTTTTTTAGTTTATTGAAAATAAAAGTTGACATTTCCATAATAACTCATTTTAATAAACGAAAAATAACACAACATTGGTGTACATATTATATTTGCATTTAAATATATATATATATATATACACACATAAATAGTTCAAATTTAAATTAAAAAAGAAAAAATGATAACTAAAAATACAAAATAAATAACGGAAAAAACTCACGTAGAAAGATTATTTAATAGTATAATTTTTGCCTGTGTGTCACAGGCATCTTCAGTACATTAAGCTCAAAATTAAACACTAACTGACAATTCCAAAAAGTGCCACCTAAGTAGCTGGTGTAAGATAACTAAAAAGGTCAACTTTCCTAAAAAATAAAAATAAAAAATAAAAAAATTAATACAATAAAAAGTTAGGAAAGATTAGCTGATTTGTAAAGTACTATCTCCCATAAAGGGGACAGACGTAAGCCGTCTTTCTACGTGAGTTTTTTCCGTTATTTATTTTGTATCGATATGTCTACTCACTGTTTACCTCTTTTAAAACTTATAACTAAAAGTGTTTTTTTTTTTTTTTTTTGGCTTTAGCAAATACGTATCTAAAATGAAATCATAATTAAGCGAGTCTGTTAGATCTGATTCAATGCATAATAACGACAGATCACTTGTTTTATTTTGGTGCAAGTTGCTTCTTAATTTTTTTTATTCATTTCAACACTTAAAATGAGCATTCAACACTTGCATTTAAAATAGGCATCGTCAAAAATATTTTTAGAATTGTTTCTACGTTTGAAAAAGTAGACACCTTAACCCATCGTTTATAAATTTGTACATATTTTAATTGAAAAATTTTCTTCCTTTATCATTATTAAAAATTGCTTAACTTCACCAATAAATTTTTCTGAATCAATATCAGCCTCATAAGATTGTAAAATGTTATTAATACTAGTCTTGTACTTGTCTTCAGCTATATCTTTCTTCAAAAAAATGCCAAACATCTGTCTAAATAGCTTTTTGCTCTTTCATTAATTTCCAAAATTAGCTTATCGCAAAGACATTAAAAATATTAACAATGAAATTTTCTTATCCATGTAATATACGAGTAATCTCATCGTTAGATTGTGAAATTTCGTGAGACTTTTTTTTTCGTTTTTTCACCCTTTGCTTCTCATCTTTAAATTTTGTCTCATCTGTTAATAAATTTGCTTTTTCATTTAAAGCAGCAAAAACTATTTCTTATATCTAAAATGTAGCTGACTTTTCATTGTTTTCTGTAGTTCCCAAAAACAGTGAAGACACCTTGTTAACTGAGCAGCACCCCAGCCATTATGAAATCTCACTATGTTGCACCATCATATTTTTTGTGGTTTAAGCCAGTAGAGAGTGCAGTTTGGTTAGCTTAGTCCCAAATTGCCAGCTCATCCTTGTTTGTTTAGTACCCAGTGATACTTACTAATGGGTTAAACCACATGAATGTGAGAATTGGACATTAGGTCAGAAGCTACAATTGGTTCTTTGCATTCCTTAAAGTAGATATGGAAGTTTCCTTCCAGTTATGTTAACATGTATTATGTCACCATAAACAAAGCATAAAATGAGTTTAAAAATATAAGAAAACACATCTACACATTTTAGTATTCAAGCATATCAGTTGCTCACATATCCTTATATTTCATATAGTGATTTCTGATTTACTACCTTTTCAACTTACAATAGGATCATCGGAACTGAACCCCGTCATGGGTTTAGGACCAATTTTGTGTGTGTGTGCATGCACATATTCTCAGCTAAGCATGATGGTACAAAATTGAAATACTCAGTCACCCACAGATCATAAAAATCGGTTTTGGAATTGTGTTTTCAAGCTGCAATATATATGTGTAGTAAATGATTTTCTTGCACCTGGATAGCCTTTTTATTGAATTGATAAAAAAAATTCGCATACCATATTTACTTGAATATAACTTACCCTTGCGTATAAATACACCCATGATTTTACAAAAAAAAAAAAAAGAAAGAAATGAAGTTTCGCATACACCTCACACACGAAAAAAATTTAAAACGTGTCACATCGGGGCAACAGTAACTTGCTCTTCGTAAGAACACGCCCTCCCCAAAAGCCTGCAGATGCGAGAAAAACAAGTAGTTTTATTGTATCACTGAATAAGGTACAGAGACATTTGCAGTCTGTATAATATATTTGTCAACAAATAGTACAATTAGAGGCAATTCTGATAAAAACTTCACTAACTAATGAATCACATGATCCCACACACACACGAGAAACTATGCTGTATAGACTCAAACTAAACGTATGTTGCACTAACTAGCAAGCACAATATCTAACTAAAAAAAAAAAAAACTATTGTCCAATTTTTCAATTACATGAAATAAGTGTTTTGATTACATTTGAAATTTTCAATGTCATTAAGACAGATCACAAAGGCTAATTTCAAATACAATTCTACCGTGAACACGACATATAATGTGTGTGCAAGTCCACCCGCCAGCTCGACACGGAAGTAGCATGCAAACAAGCAGCAGTGAACTTCATCAGAAGGGTTGAAACTTTGTGTGAGTTGAGCCTGCTCATGCGATGTGGAAATGGTACCCAAACGGTAATGAAAAGTCCCATCAGAACGACAAACAGACAAAACACCACCTCATCGTGTACGTGTTAAAACTAAAATATATAGTGAATGTTGTTATGGCAGTTTCAGATTTTCAGCTTGCCTTTGTTGTTGGGTCATGCGATCTTTTGTTAATATTGCACCAATCATGTGCAATATTTACAAAATTCATAGCTGCTCTATCTACCAGCCTACCATTGCTGTCTTTTTTGCGCTCTGCTTTCACTTCTCATTAGTCATTCGTGAAGGAAGGATTGTTCATTAATATCTTAAATCTTGTAAATTACTAGTAGTTTTTACTTGAAATAATGGGAAAGAAGATGATGCTATTTGGGTAGGTGACTTTGATGATGCACAGAAGGAAACTGTTCTCAATAGTGAATAGGAGATTCTTGGTAAGTCATACCCATTTTCATTTTTTTCCTGGAAACTTTAGTTTCCAAAAATCCCCGCATATATCTCACATCATGATTTTTTAACTTTCATTTTTGGGGAAAAAGTGTGAGTTATATTCAAGTAAATGCAGTATTGCAGTGTAGAAGTTTCTCTGATTTTGTCCAGCCATTAACAGTATGATATAAAAATATACTGTATACTTTTAGGCTTTCCAATATCTTTTTTAAAATTACAGCTATTCTACATACTGTTGTTGGGTAAGGAACTGCTTTCATTAGTATTGGCTATGAAATTAACTGATGTTTATATCAGTTAATCTGGTGATGTGTTTTCCTGAGTATGAAGGATTATCGTGTAATGGAGATAATTGATGGCTTATACAGGGTGATCCAAAAGTCACACTTCAAAGTTGAAGCTGAGCTGCATTGAAGTGTTTCAATTCTAATTATTCATTTGGCCTATAAGTGGCACCCTAGGACTGTTGGTAACTATCGTGTAATCTATCCACCAAGCATTGAATATTGGGCATCCATTGCTTAGTTTTGTTTATGAGGAAAGTGAAATGGTACTTTCCCAGGAGCAGCAAGTTATTGTTTTGAAATGTTATTTTGCCTTTCATTCTTATGCAAATGTTGTGGAGGAGTTTCAAAAGTTTCCTGACTCTGTTGTTCCTCAAATTTTAACAGTTATGAGATTAACCAATTGCTTTGAGGAAACTGGATCAGTTGCAGACAAACAACAGCATGGAAGACCTTCCATTTTGACCAAGGCTAAAGTGACTGTGGTACATGACATGTTACAATGTACACCTTCAAATAGTCTTAGAAAACTCTCCACAGACAGGTATGTCACATGGCAGAACTTGGAGCCACCAAACAATTAAAGCTTCATCCATACTGTGTTCACCAAGTTTAGGAATTGAAGCCACTGGATAAGGAAAAACATGTTGTGTACTATAGGTAGTTTCAATCATTTGTTGAAAAAATGGAGTTTTCAAACGAGCTGGACACCATTTTATTCAGTGATGATGCATGGTTCCACATAAGTATGATACATCAATAGCCAGAATAACAGAATTTGGTCATTGGAAAATCCTCCTATTTTTCATGAAATGCTGGTGCATTCTTTGAAAATCAGAGTCAACTATTTTCTTTCAGAAATCAGAGATTTCTGAAAGAAAATAGTTGACCTATTTTCTTTCAGACGACATTGAACAGTGCACTGTACCAAGACATCATCACCCAGTTTGTGGCTCTCTTTGAGATTGAAGAACATGATTGCTGTTTTTAACAGGATGGTGCCAAATGAAACAGTGTAATTTTTGCAAAAGTTTTTTTGTGACAGACTTGATTTCTTAAGGACTTTGGCCCCATTGGTCATCTCCAGATTTCTTCTTACGGGATTATCTGAGAGGTAAGGTATATAAAAGTAATCCTCACACAATTGATGAACCGAAGATGAACACTGAATCAGAGCAGTCAGTAATTCCATGCTTCAAAGAGTTGCCTCTGATTTAGTAAAAAGATCATGTGCCTGCATTCAACAACAAGGCAGCCATTTTGAACATTTGCTTTAGTAATGTTATTTATTTTTGCCTTTGTAAAGACACAGTTATAAGCTTTATTTGTAGCAATTTATTTCTATAAAGTTTGTCACTAATATTGAAAAATTCAAGTTTATTTTATGATGTGCATGACATTTGGATCACAATGTATTTCTTATCTGTATTTTAATGAATGACTAGTGTCATGGCTGGTAGAGAGTTTAAAACTAGCCCTTACTTATTGCTGTTCATATATATTTAACTGTATATTCAATAAAGGGTAATTTTTCTTTTTAGACCTGCTTGTTTGAAGCAGTTTGCCATAACATTTTTGGATGCTAATCAACCAGAAAAAGCAATTGTAAGTTTCTGTTCCATATTTGATTCATTAAACAATTGAATAACATGAATACATATGTAAAAGAATTAAACAGCACACACACACACACACACACACACACATATATATATATATATACACACACACACACACACAAGGCATCTCATAAATTTATAAATATTTCAGTAATTAATAAAAATCAGAAACATTAATATATTAGAGTGCAGTTTGCATGAAAGTGAATTGAGAAGAGGAGGATTGGGGGGGGAGGTAGTTCAAATTTTCAGCAACAGGGGGTGCTGTACGGTATGCCTTATTTGTGAGTATGTGCAAATGAGAGTCCTATAAAATGCAGGGTGTACTGCTAGCAGCTTATAATGAATGCATGTAGTTTTTGTGAAAAGAAAGGTTTGTTGCTGTGATGATGACATTGGTGGATAATACATTGTTAGTGAAGTTGTTTTACATAAGTGGGAAATTGACAGCGGAAGCTTAATGAAAGTTTTGAACACGAGAAAGAATGAAGAAAGGTCGAAGTCCTATTGCTCTTGCTGGACTACAGTCTCTAATATGATGTTTTGAGGAAACTAGAAGTTTGTCAGATTTCCCTCACACCAGCAGACTAGTGTTATCCGAAGCCCATACCAGCACTGTGGTACTGCAAATGAATATCCTAGTGACCGAATTAAGAAGCAGCATAAGCAGCGCATGGTGAGAAGCTGCAAGAATCATGGGCATGGCAAAAAATGTCCATATTCTGTATCCTTCGTGATGTGTTAAACTTGGATCCATACAAGCTGCATCTTCACCAGCTGTTGCCAAGTGATACCATTAGGTGGGAGGAATTTGCAGTGTTGGCTTTGACAAAAGTTGCAGAAGATCCACAATGGCTGGACAACATCTTTTGGTCAGATGAAGCACATTTCCCATTGCATGGGACAGTTAATATGCATAACTGTCGATTTGGGTGCAGGGCAATGCACACACCTGCACACAGGAGCAGTTGCATTCACCACGACTCACTGTTTGGTGTGGCTTCACTACATCCATCATTATCAGTCCTTTTTTCTTGAAGAGCCATGTGCAACAAAGAGCTGGAAGGCATACTCAGTAAATGCATAGCACTACATGCAACTGCTACGCAAAAATGTGGTACCATTCTTGTGGGAAAAAATGTTCTTCTCACAGTTACATTCATGCAGGATGGGACACCACCTCATATTGCATCTCCCATGAAGCAGTTTCTCATCAACACATTTGGTTAAGAACAATTCATCAGCCATAATTGCAACTCAGCATGGCCCCCTCAGTCCTCAGACTTGACAACAGTAGATTTTTGGTTGTGGGGCTATTTAAAGTCCCGAGTGTACCTGAGCAGCCCATCTTCCTTAGCAGATTTAAAAGATGGATGGCATTCAGCATGAAGTTGCTTGTATCCACTTCAATGCCATTCTGACTGTTATTACTGGGATTGCCCTCTATCAGTGAAATTTTTAACAAACATTTTTTTCCCTGCCAAAAAAAAAATCCCTCTCCTTGCGATTCACTTTCGTGCAAACCACACTCTAATATACCGATTTTTATGAATTATTGAAAGATTTACAAATTTAAGGAACACCCTGTGTGTGTGTGTGTAATTCAACAAATAAAGAATGTAAAATAAACATGCATTTTTTTTTCTTAACACTTGTGCCATAGATAATTGACCATCGAGAAATGAAATAATTATTCTCTTATCTATATCTATATTATTTCTTTGCAATTTGATTATTCCGACCACTAACTTGTTTTCTTTCTGGGTCACAGTATTCAGTTTTTTTTAGAGAATAGCGATCAGCTAAATTTTTACAAACAGATTACCTGTTATTGTGCATGCTTAAAAAGTAATCTTTATGTCATGAAAGTTACTGTTATTTTCTGTCCTTAAGAAAGGAAGAAAGCCGAACAGCTTGAAGAGCATAAACAGAAATGTTTTCTTTATAGAGAGTCTTTTTTTTTCTTTGAATATTCCATAGCAACATTATTTTTTTTTTTTTTTACTTTTGCTATTTTGTAGTAAAATATATTATTAGTGCTACTTTGAAAATTTCTGATCTGTGGCACAGACTGCATTCTTATTTACTAAAAATAGTCTTATAATAGGCACTAAAATAATTTGTAGCTATTAATCTAATATAACTAAGATTCCAGTTACTGAGCATATGGCATGGAATTACATTTCTTGCTATAGGTAACTAAACACGAGGTAATCCTTCACACTGTTCTTCTCAGTGTGAAGGATTATTGCATCTTGTAATGGATATTATGGCTAGCTTGCACTTCTTATCCAAAAATATATGTCCAGTTTTGTGGGACATATATACATCCTGACTGTCAGGGGAGCTTAAATCTCCATATTTGATAATTCAGGTTTTAGACGAATTTTCTACAAGTATTGATATATTATATATATACTCCTGAGTTCCTCCTGAATATTTTTTACCACTGTTACATAATTTTTTTTTTTTAAATCTTGTAGTTTTTATGGTCCATAATTCACTTCTGCAAAATAGAAAGGGCCTTAAAACTTTATAAACTCTTATTCTTGTATACTCTTGAACTTAGTTAAGTTTGAAAATACTATTGATCATCTCTATTATTTTTAGGAAGTCTGAAATTTCGATATCAATGTCAGCTTCTTTTGTATATGATATAGCACATTCAAGGTATTTGAAGCAGTTAATTTGTTCTAGAATTTTATTTTCAGTCATGATTTTACTCCTTACATCTTGCACCAATTTCAGGATACTTGATTATATACTTAACATAAAGGTTTTCTATCAAAAACATGTAGTAACATGTAGGTTTTCTATCAAAAAAAAAAAAAGAGAAGTTGCATTTATTATTATAAGGTCATTCAACTTTAAATGAAAATGCTTTGAATTTGTTGTGACACTTCCTCCTTCACTGAGTAAATTCCTATTACCCAGTCCATGACAATTATGGAATCTCAACAGACAGCTATCAATGGCTTAGAAATTTTTTGTGTTTTAGTAGTTAGTGTAATAGCTTCTTTAACACTTGCCAAACATTTTTTATTTTTATGTTGCTCTCACCCATGAGAGGTTATTTGCTAACCTATAGTATGTTTTGTACTAAAGGTGTGCTAAGGATTTTTTTTTAATTTATTTTTTTACATGATTCAGAAACCCTGCTCTAGAGAACAACCATGGAATGTTTTCAAGCCACTTCAGGCCTCAAATAAGCAGAGCAGTGGCCTCACACAAGGCATTGAAGTTCATCTTCCGCCTAAAGACAATCACAAACATTTATGCCCATGGTGGGATTCGAATCACTGCTTGGCTGGAGAGCAGATATGCTGGTTACTCAGCCAACCAGGCTGGCTAACTTATGCGCGCATCATTTGTAAACTGTTTCCTTATGGTTTTTATTACTGGTCGCATTCATGTACTTTAGAGTATACATCCATAGTTTATTTTGAGCATTTTATAAACTCTGGTTTCTTAGAATGTTTAAAACTACAGATTTCTTGTTAGCATTATCACTTTGTCTCTGAAGCCATCATTATTGGAATTGAATAAATTTTACATAAATATAATAAATCCATGATCCTAGTTATGAGAAAAAAAAAAAGCAATATGCTAATACTTTTCATTGTCCACCACTTAGCAGTCACTTTGGTAAATAACAATCAAGAGCATTAATTTATTCATGATATTTATTTTCTTTTATGAAATCTTTAGATTGTACTGTTGGCATATCTAATTTATAAGCTGATTTTGGAAGAGCATCTTCATTATCTTTTACTAGAATTGAATCATCTATGTACAGTATTGTATTAACAACAGTACTTCTCTCTCTCTGCATACCTTTATTGTTTTTCCTGAATAGAGCTGAAGAAAAACTATATCCCTGTATTATACGTTTATTAATTTCAGTGTTATCTACTAATTTATTGCCTAATTGTAACATTATTTGTATCTTTATATATTGTGATTTTTCTATGTGTATTTTATTAAAAGCTTTCTCATAACACAGTTGTAAAGTCCATAATTTCTAAAACGAATGCTGATCACCATCTAACACTAAAAGAAAGGAAAAGCTTTCTCATAACTTATGAAGGCTAAGCGTCTCGCACGTTAAATCTTTCCTTTCTTTATTTATTTTTTCAGTAATTTCTTTTAAGACATTATTTATACATGACCTTCCTTGTCTAAAATTAATTGCAGTATTAATTAATTGAGCATATTAATTGCAGTATTTCTTTTGTTCAAAATTTTACCATGTATTTTGTAACTTGTATTTAATGAGCTTATGTCTGGGTATTTACCATATTATTTTCTTTCTTAAATATAGAAAAGGTTAAAAGGTAAGGTTACAACCTTTTAACCAATCTGATGGTAATATATATATCCTCTAGCAGTAACCTTATGAATCAATTGTGTAAATATTCTTTGCCATACTTATACCATCTGATCGAGTTGCTTTTCTATTTTTTTAATACTTTTAGTTTGTTTTTTTTTAACTTCGTTTAGTATTTTTTAAAATTATTTTAGTCTATTTATTATATTTGTAATTATGTTACTATAAATAAACATTATATTTTTCTTTATTTTCTCCTAATATACAGAGTGCTTTGCTTTTTATCAACATGAACAAGTAGGTTTCCTATAACTTTAAGTAATATATCATCACCATTTTTTAATATTGATTTGATATGTTCTTTTACTTATTCCAGTCTACAATCTCAATATTGTCAAAATCCTGATATATATATATATATACACACTCAAAGGATGTTCAGGCTATTATGACAGTATGATATGATTAAGTTTATCTTATTTTTAATCTCCTATCAACAGTTTTCCTCCAAATTAGTCTATTACTTGTTAGCACTCCAACATTGTCATATCTAACAGTTCGTTCTTCTAATGCACTTCTGACTGAATCAGTCTATCTTGGGGGCCGTGGTTCTTTTTTACTGCCATTGTGGAATCGAACACCTGTTTTGCTAACCTTAGATTAGCACTGCTCACATTTGAATACAAACAATGTCAAGTTTCTTCCTAATGTCTTCATTTTTAATATCATCATCATCATCATCAAATTCCTGCCATGTACCCTCAAGGGGTGTACAGGAAATGACAGTACTACATGAAAAAATTACATCATTACTAACTTCTTATCTACAATTTTCCTCTAAATCAGTCTGTTACTTGTCAAGACTCCAACATTATCAGATCTTATATTTCTATCGTCTAAGGCACTTTGTACCGTATCAATCCAGCTATATCTTGGTCTTCCTCTGGGTCGTTTTCCTGCAAACCTGGCAGAAAACACTCGTTTTGCTAATCTTTCCTCTCCCATTCTGTTTAAGTGACCATACCACCTGAGATTAGCTCTGCTAACGCATTCCTGGATGCTGACTATGTCAAGTTCTTTCCTAATATCCTCATTTTTAATATGATATTGCCATTGATGTCATCTGTTCACGCCTCGAATCTTTCTCAGGACTCTCATATCTGCAGTCTCTAGTCTTTGGTCAAGTGTTTTACTTCTGACCCAGCTCTCAGATACATAAGTTAAAACTGGTTTGAACAATGTCTTGTATACAGCTAATTTAGTGTTCCGACTAATTTCTCTCTTATTCCATATGAATTTATTCAATTGACTTCCCACCATACCAGCTTTGCTGATTCTGTTGTCTATTTCTATATTTAATTTACCATCTTCAGTAAAAATCGTGCCTAAGTAGCTGAAATGTTTTATTCTTCCACAGGTTCTCCATTCACAACACAGTTGACATTTTCAATGATTCTGCCTATTTTCATTGTCTTTGTCTTTTTATTGCTGACCTTCATACCATATCTATTACAACAGCTATTCAATTTAGTCAGAGAATCTTGCAGACTTGTAGCGGATTTATTTAGAAGTATAACATCATCTGCATAAAGCAAAGAGCTGACATTAACATCTCCAATTTTGATATCAGGTTTAATGCCACATTCCTTCATAATTTGATCCATATAGGTAATGAATAACAGAGGGGATAATGTACATCCTTGTCTCACACCAGATTTAACATTAAACCATCTTCCTGTACTTCCTTCAATTCTAACTGCTGACTTACAACTCAAATAAAGACTAAGTATTGCTTGATATAATGCCCCATTGACACCATATAACTGCAGCGTATTGAATAGTTTCTCTCTTGGCACCTTGTCATATGCCTTTCCCAAATCGACAAAACTTAAATACAGATCTTTGTTATATTTTCATGCTTTCTCGACTATTTGTCGTAAAGTGAAGATCTGATCCTGACAGCCTCTATTTGGCCTGAATCCAGCTTGTTCTTCACCAAGCTTTTCTTCCACAACTTCTCAACCGTTTCTCAAGTATACTTGCATAGATCTTGCCAGGAACACTCAGTAGGGAAATACCTCTGTAATTCTCACATTCAGTTTTATTTCCCTTTTTTATATATGGGTACTATGAGAGCTCTACTCCAATCATTGGGAATTCATCCCTCTGTCCAGGCTTTCTAAACTATGCAGTGCAGCCACTGTAAGACTTTTATACCAGCATACTTCAGCATTTCTGGTTGAATATCATCTACTCCTGCTGCCTTTCCACATTTCAATCCTTTGATGGCTTTTTCTACTTATATTTCTACTAAGTATGGATATGTATTCCTGACTGCATGCCTGGTCAGTGTTTTTTATCACTGTGCTGTCATCACTGCTTGTTTCATTTAGCAGTTTTTCAAAGTAATTACTCCATACTTCAAGGATATCTTTTTCTCCTGTTTTCATGTCACCTTTATCATCTCTAACTCCTTTTACAGTACTCCTTCCTCCATTCCTAAGCTTCTTCAACAACCTCCAGAATATTTTGCCACCTTCTTGATATTTATTTTCTATATTCTTGCCGAAGTCCTCCCATGACTTTTGTTTAGCTAGTTTTACACACTGTTTAGCTTTCTTACATTTGTTTCCGTATTCTGTAAGAGTAAAAGCTGACTTATTTGCCAGGAACTTTTGATATGCTTTCTTCTTTTCCTTCACTGCCTCTTTAACTTCCTGTGTCCACCAGTGAGTTCTGATTTTTTTATCCTTGCACACAACCTCACCACATGCCTCTCTGGCAGAATAAATCAATGTTTTCTTCAGAGTTTGCCACTGAATCTCCAACGCTTGATTCCTGTTCTCAAATTCTTTCATTTTCTTTTCAATAATCTTTGTGTATTTTAGTCTACAGTTCACATCTGAGAGCTGCTCAACTTTTATTCGCTTTAAAACTTTCTTACATGATATTCTTTTCAATATGAAATTCAATTTTATCCTGCTTAAGACTAAATGGTGATCACTTCCAATTTCAAATCCTCTGTACACTCTGGTGTCCTGCACCAGGGAGAAAACATCACTATCAACAATAACATAGTCAATGAGACTTTTCTTATTCCTAGCCTCTTCTCTCCATGTGAATTTGTGCACATTTTTATGTTGGAACATGGTGTTAGTAATAACCAGTCCATGTCCTGAGCAGAAATCCAACAGATATTTGCCATTATTATTAGCTTTGCTCTTTTCTCCAAATTTTCCCAAAATATTTTTGTATTTCTCACAATCATTTCCTACTCTGCTATTTAGATCCCCAACAGGGACCAACTTTTCCTTTTTCATTGTGTCAGTTGCTTTTTCTAAAGCGTCAAAAAATTCCTTCACTTCTACCTTAGTAGAACCTTCTGTGGGACCATAGGCACAAATAAGTCTCATTGTCCAGTTCCCCATTCTCATATTTGCCCACATTACTCTACTTGAGACTGACTGCCATTCAAGAAGATTAGCCTCATATTTTGTGTTGAAAACTATGGCTACTCCTTCTTTTCCTTGATTGTCATTGCCTGAATATAACATTTTGTATTTATTGCTCAGAAAGATCTCACCAGTTTTTGTCTTTTTATTTTGTTTCAGTCACCCCTATTATGTCGATCTGGTACTTATCTAATTCCTCAGCTAGCTCCATTTCTTTGCCATTCAGGGTTCTTACGTTGATAGTACCGATCTTTAACTCTGGTGATGTTGAGTTGGGGTTTGTTTTCAGATTTGTTCCAGTAGCCGACTTTTCGCTGTTCACTCTGGTTCCCTGTCATAAACACCGGGGGCCTTGTTTAACCGGGCAACGCCCCAGCCGGCATGAAATTTTGTCATGTTGTGCCATCATTTTTTATTTTGGTTTAACCAATAAGAATACAATTTGGTTGGCTAAATCCCAAATTGCCAGCCCATCCTCGTTTGTTCAGTATCCAAGTAGATACCCAACAGGGTGCACACCACGAGAAGGTGAGGACTGGACATTAGGTCAGAAGCCCTGGTCGGTTCTCTGCATTCCTTTAAAGGCTATGTGGAGGTCTCCTCTCAGTTATACAGCTTTGACCCTTAAGCACCCCTCATTTTTAATATGATTCTGCTATTATGATGCCATCTGTTCAGGATGCTATTTGTTCTTAGCACTGTCATATCTGTGATCTTGTCTCTGAGTAAGTGCTTTATTTCTAACCCAACTCTCAGATCAAACTGTCTTGTATACTGCTAGTTTAGTGGTTGGGCTAATTTCTCTTTTATTCCATATAAATTTGTTCAACTGGCTTCCCACCATACCAGCTTTCTTATTTTGTTGTCTATTTCCAAATTTAATTTGTCATCTTCACTAAAAACTGTGCCTAAAAAGCTGAAATATTTTACCTATTGTATAGGTTCTCCATTGAGAATGCAGCTGAAGTTCTCTTTATTCCTTCCTATTTTGATAGTTTTGGTGTTTTTATTGCTGGTTTTCATGCCAAATTTTTATAGCTGTTATTCAATTTAGTTAGAGAATCCTTGAAACTTTCTCTGAATTGTTTATGAGTATAAGATCATTTGCATAAAGCAAAGAGTTAAGTTTGTAGTAATAAGTAGATCTGCAATCTATTTTTGTAAAAATAAAGTCTGCTTTTAATTTCTAGTTGATAGTTTTTCCCCTAATTGGTCTGTTATCTGTATGGATTCCACTATTTTAAAAAACTTATTTCAGTCATCTCAGGCACTTTTAACTGCATCAATCAATCTAGATGTTTGTGTTCCTTTTTCCTATCATCATGGTGTCAAATACCTGTTTTGTTGATCATTCCTTTTCCATTCTGCTTAAATAAACATACAAGTTGAGAGATTAGCTATATTCACACATTCTTGTGATGTCAAGTTGTTTCCTAATATCTTCATTTCTGATAAATCCTGGTAATGCCATCTGTGCACTTCTAATTTTTTCTTACAATTTTCATATCTGTGGTCTGCAGTCTTTGATCAGTTGATTTATTTCTAGCTCATTTCCTAGATCCATAATTTAAAATTTGTTTTGAACACTCTTTTGGCTGATTTCCCCAAATAAATTTATTCAATTGACTCTAACATAAATATAAATTATTCTATCGTCTGTCCATATTTAATTTTCCATCTCTATTAAAAATAGCAATTAAATAGCTGAAGTGTTTTGCTTGTTCTAGAATTTTTCCATTCAATATTCAGGTGATATTTTCAGTGTTCCTACTTATTTTCATAATCTCGCTTTTTTTATTTCTCATTTTCATATCAAATTTGTTTCAAATTTATTAACCCTGTGAGCAGTATATAGTCACTACATTCTATCCCCAAAACAGGATCAGCATACATTCATCAAATTTTAACTACAGTAAAGCTATAAATTCACATTCGCTTTTTGAGTTTTTTTGCAGTAAGGTGCTGCAAGCTCTTATCAGAAGCCAGTTCTGCTTCTTTTCCAATTGTTAATTTCATTGCTGATGCCTCTCTTGAATTCTGCTAATTCTGAGTTTGAGTTTTTTTTTCCCAGCATCTAAAAAAACATTATTCAAGTTAATAATGGTTAATGATTAATCAAAAATTATTATTAAATATACTGGATTATGTATTTTTTTAATTAAATTTTAGTTGGTGTATTAATCTTACTTTCATCTTTATAGTTCTGCTTGAAATATTCCTTGGATGCAGGATATACTGAAGTTGGGCTCTATTTTAAAGAAAATCTGGAAAATTTCAATTTTTCCGAAAAACATAGGTAAGGATATGCAGGATTCAAAATGTGCATTAAGTAATCATCATCATCCACTTACATGCATACAGAAAAAAGTAAAGTACACAGATACAAATGGATATATATCACACAGTGAATAACAGAATATCTAACCTTTTCTCATTAAAGCCAATTACCTGATCATCAGCCATCCCAATGTATCCTGGTATCTGATTCTTCTTTCACTCTGCCTTATCCCATGTTAAACGGGGTCGGCGCACGAATCTTTAACCTTCCTCTTCCAAGTGCTCCGGTCCAGGGCATCCTTCGGACTCCATCTTTTCTCCTTAAGATCCTCTGTCATCTTATCCCTCCACCTGAGCTTGGGCCTGCCTGGTATCTAATTATTCCAAAGAAATCATCCCACTCTTTTTCTGTCTGGAACAATTGTGGTGGGAGGGAGGGTTGTGTTATTCACTACACTCTCTAACACAATCAGGAAAGCAGGAAATTTAAATCTTTAAAGTCCTTGTTGGCTCTGTTCCTGAAATGTTTAAATGCTTGTGGTGTATTAATACCATAAATGAATCAAAGGTTAGCCAAAAATCTTACATTGAAAAACCCAAACTTTTTTTTTGTATTACTTTACTTCTATGAAGCAAGAGCAAGATGGTGTCACACAAGAGGAGTTCTCTCTGCAAATAAGAACAAAAAATTCATCTTCCAAGCCTGAATGAACTGGATAGTAAACTCATTGAGCATGACCATAATGTAATGTCATGACTGGGTTTGTGAGAACTTGAAGATGCAGATCTCTGCAATGGCTAAACTGATCTTATTGAGGCATCACCCCTCTCCTCCTACTAAGTGTTAGTAATAAGTTTAGTTGTGGATCAAGTATTGCTAGCAATAATGTCAATTTTTGAAATAAGGTGTTATTAAGCTAAAACCTGAGAGTGACAGTGTAAGCATTGTGAAAAGAAGAAAATCATACATCATACTAATATGATTACCACTGTTAATGTTGATATCAAAGTGATGTTAGTGTAAAAGGGAAGTTTTTGAATAGACACATCACATTTTCATCTACACACACACACACACACACACACACACACACACACACACACACACACACACACACACACACACACACACACACACGCGCGCGCACCATAATCATTGGACCAGGAACTTTTAATGCTTCAATATTTTTATGTTGTCTCTATTCTTGAAATATTTATATAAAAGAACTGAAAATGTGACTGATGAATCAGCAGGCTAAGAAGCAAGTTAATAGTAATAGAATGAATAGTGAAAGGAATGGTTTGCACTTTCATATCACAATTGTACTTTTTTTAAAATGTCAGTTCCACCCACAAAAAGTTGCACACACATATATTATCTTATTATCATGGGTGGGCTAAGGATTTTTTTTATTATTATATTTTAAATAGTCTGGAAATCTTGCTGTAGAGATGAAACATAGAACATATTCAAGTCACTTCAGGCTCCAGTAAAGGAGATGGTATTCTCATACTATGTGATGAAATTCATCTCCCATCTAAGGAAAAATCACAAATATCTATGCTTAGCATAGGATTTGAGCCAGCCTTATTGGTGTGATAACATGTATGTCAGCTACTCAGCCAGCCAGGCTGTCAACCTATCTAAATCATTGTCTAATTTTTAGCATACAGCTTATCTTAAGAAATTGTCATAATCTCATAGAATCTGAAGTTATTCTTTCATTGAATTCTTATCTCATCTTTCCCTTAGCATATTAGGCTCAGTTGTCTCACAGCCAAATGATTTGGTATCAGAGAAACCTAATTAATGTTATAATTAGACAGTTATTCTCAACCACCTAGTCTGATTAGTTTGTCTGTTCTCGATAATGAAAAACCAGAGTTTCCAAAAGAAAAAACCCTACTACTTCCATGTGAGATTAGCTAAAAGTGTAGAATTTTTTTTTATTCCTTTCTACAGAATAAACTATACTTAACAAGAAATTATATAATGGCTATAAAAATTAATAATTATGTAATGACTTTTATCCTTTAAAGAAGTGTTACCACATCTGCACCATCTGCAAGTAATAGGCTATTTGTAGATGGTGCAGAGATGACTTTACATCAAATTACAAAGGATTCCATAAAGCATAGCACACACACTTCCTTTCAGATCTACAAATTGAATCTCTTGGACTCTCAATGTACATTATGGGGAGGGTTAGATAGGTTCAGCTTTTAGAGAGATGAAAAAGTGAAAGAGTAGATTCATCATAGGCCTGTAGTGTGAGAATGGTACAAGAGTGCCTTGATAGCATTTAGATATAAAAAAAAAAAATAGTGAGGAGAGAAAGAAAAGACCCTATCTCCTTTTTATTACCATGCAGCCAAAAACTAACTTTTTCACCAGTCTCGTGCAATTGAATGACCAAAATACCTGGAACTAAACTTCAGTGATAAGTGGTACAACCTGATGATTAGCCTTGAGTTGGACGTCACTATTTGGGATTTCTCTCCAATCATCCATCATAAGATTGTGATCATAAGACCAAGTGAGCTAAGAGGATGGAATACTGTGAAAAACTTCTCATAATAAGAATAGATGGATAAATCAAGGAAAAGAAGGAGTAGCCATAGTATTCAACACAAAATACGAGGCTAATCTTCTTGAATGGCAGTCAGTCTCAAGTAGAGTAATGTGGGCAAATATGAAAATGGGGAACTGGACAGTGAGACTTATTTGTGCCTATGGTCCCACAGAAGGTTCTACTAAGGTAGAAGTGGAGGAATTTTTTGAGGCTTTAGAAAAAGCAACTGACACAATGAAAAAGGAAATGTTGGTCCTTGTTGGAGATCTGAATAGCAGAGTAGGAAATGATTGTGAAACATACAAAAATATTTTGGGAAAATTTGGAGAAAAGAGCAAAGCTAATAATAATGGCAAATATCTGTTGGATTTCTGCTCAGGACATGGACTGGTTATTACTAACACCATGTTCCAACATAAAAATGTGCACAAATTCACATGGAGAGAAGAGGCTAGGAATAAGAAAAGTCTCAAATGACTATGTTATTGTTGATAGTGATGTTTTCTCCCTGGTGCAGGACACCAGAGTGTACAGAGGATTTGAAATTGGAAGTGATAAATATTTAGTCTTGAGCAGGATAAAATTGAATTTCATATTGAAAAGAATAACATGTAAGAAAGTTTTAAAGCGAATAAAAGTTGAGCAGCTCTCAGATGAGAACTGTAGACTAAAATACAGAGATTATTGAAAAGAAAATGAAAGAGTTTGAGAACAGGAATCAAGCATTGGAGATTCAGTGGCAAACTCTGAAGAAAACATTGATTGATTCTGCCAGAGAGGCATGTGGTGACAACAAAGAAGAAGAGGCGGTTCCAGACCAGCTGGAACCGCTTCTTCTTCTTTGTTGTCAACCTCCTGATTGCCCTTTAAAACATCTTCAGCAATCTCTTCCTGGCTGACAAATTAGTAGCCTGGGTCACCCTCGTTCACCCAGGCTACCAAATGTCAGTGAGAATGACATTTAACAATGTCTAGCCATTGTTGTGTGCAAGGATAAAAAAAATCAGAACTCCCTGGTGGACACAGGAAGTTAAAGAGACAGTGAAGGAAAAGAAGAAAGCATATCAAAAGTTCCTATCAAATAAGTCAGCTTTTACTCTTACAGAATACAGAGACAAATGTAAGAAAGCTAAACAGTGTGTAAAACTAGCTAAACAAAAGTCATGGGAGGATTTTGGCAAGAATATAGAAAATAAATATCAAGAAGGTGACAAAATATTCTGGAGGTTGTTGAAGAAGCTTAGGAATGGAGGAAAGAGTGCTGTAAAAGGAGTTAGAGATGATAAAGGTGACATGAAAACAGGAGAAAAAGCTATCCTTGAAGTATGGAGTAATTACTTTGAAAAACTGCTAAATGAAACAAGCAGTGATGACAGCACATTGATAAAAAAACACTGACCAGGCATGCAGTCAGGGATACATATCCATACTTGAAGTAGAAAAAACCATCAAAGGCTTGAAATGTGGAAAGGCAGCAGGAGTAGATGATATTCGACCAGAAATGCTGAAGTATGGTGGTATAAAAGTCTTACAGTGGCTGCACTGCATAGTTCAGAAAGCCTGGACAGAGGGGCGAATTCCCGATGATTGGAGTAGAGCTCTCATAGTACCCATATATAAAAAAAGAAATAAAACTGAATGTGAGAATTACAGAGGTATTTCCCTACTGAGTGTTCCTGGCAAGATCTATGCAAGTATACCTGAGAAACGGTTGAGAAGAATTGTGGAAGAAAAGCTTGGTGAAGAACAAGTTGGATTCAAGCCAAATAGAGGCTGTCAGGATCAGATCTTCACTTTACGACAAATTGTCGAGAAAGCCTGGGAATATAACAAAGATCTGTATTTAAGTTTTGTCAATTTGGAAAAGGCATATGACAAGGTGCCAAGAGAGAAGCTATTCAATACGCTGCAGTTATATGGTGTCAATGGGGCATTATATCAAGCAATACTTAGTCTTTATTTGAGTTGTAAGTCAGCAGTTAGAATTGAAGGAAGTACAGGAAGATGGTTTAATGTTAAATCTGGTGTGAGACAAGGATGTACGTTATCCCTTCTGTTATTCATTATCTATATGGATCACATTATGAAGGAAAGTGGTATTAAACCTGATATCAAAATTGGAGATGTTAATGTCAGCTCTTTACTTTATGCAGATGATGTTATACTTCTAAATAAATCCGCTACAAGTCTGCAAGATTCTCTGACTAAATTGAATAACTGTTGTAATAGATATGGTATGAAGGTCAGCAATAAAAAGACAAAGACAATGAAAATAGGAAGAATCATTGAAAATGTCAACTGTGTTGTGAATGGAGAACCTGTGGAACAAGTAAAACATTTCAGCTACTTATGCACGATTTTTAGTGAATATGGTAAATTAAATATAGAAATAGACAACAGAATCAGCAAAGCTGGTAGTGGGAAGTCAATTGAATAAATTCATATGGAGTATTCATATGGATCACATTATGAAGGAAAGTGGTATTAAACCTGATATCAAAATTGGAGATGTTAATGTCAGCTCTTTACTTTATGCAGATGATGTTATACTTCTAAATAAATCCGCTACAAGTCTGCAAGATTCTCTGACTAAATTGAATAACTTATGGTAAATTATGGTAAATTAAATATAGAAATAGACAACAGAATCAGCAAAGCTGGTAGTGGGAAGTCAATTGAATAAATTCATATGGAGTAAGAGAGAAATTAGTCAGAACACTAAATTAGCTGTATACAAGACATTGTTCAAACCAGTTTTAACTTATGGATCTGAGAGCTGGGTCAGAAGTAAAACACTTGACCAAAGACTAGAGACTGCAGATATGAGAGTCCTGAGAAAGATTCGAGGCGTGAACAGGTGGCATCATATTAAAAATGAGGATATTAGGAAAGAACTTGACATTGTCAGCATCCAGGAATGCGTTAGCAGAGCTAATCTCAGGTGGTATGGTCACTTAAACAGAATGGGAGAGGAAAGATTAGCAAAACGAGTGTTTTCTGCCAGGTTTGCAGGAAAACGACCCAGAGGAAGACCAAGATATAGCTGGATTGATACGGTACAAAGTGCCTTAGACGATAGAAATATAAGATCTGATAATGTTGGAGTCTTGACAAGTAACAGACTGATTTGGAGAAAAATTGTAGATAGGAAGTTAGTAATGATGTAATTTTTTCATGTAGTACTGTCATATCCTGTACACCCTTTGAGGGTACATGGCAGGAATTTGTTGATGATGATGATGGATATTTCGCTGATAATATTGCATAATGTGGGTGGTCTGCACCAGAACCTTACCAAAAATGTAGTATCTCTTAGAATGCTTATTTCTAAATATAAAGATTGACAGGTTGAACAATAGAATTTCCATAATACAATTTTGAAAAGCATTTGCTTTCATATTCCTTATTTTCAAAACTGTGATTTTTTTTCTAACTTTCCATAAATATTATTTTAACTGTCACAATTTGATATCTGATGTTAAATATATGCATTTGACGACATTTACTGGATCATAACTATTGTAACATTTCAGTAAATTCTCCAAGCAAGATGCTTCTGCTAGGATATTCTTAGAACTGCTTTAAATTGTTAGTTCCTAAGCGTTGGAAGCTCATGCCAGAAGAGATGGAATATTTCCATATACTAGATTCTGCTGCCAACTAATGGCCAGAATGTCAGTACCAGAATAATGTATTAGTTTTGGGGGTTATGATGAGATGAGAGATAGTTATAGAATTCCCCCCCCCCTGGTTTTATAACTAATAGAATACTTAGCAAATACAGTAAATGATTAACAATTACTTATATATTCAATTTTATCCCATTATCCAGCATGAGCACATAAAGCAACTTCACAATAGACTGTATATGAAGGCAGGTGATATCATATCATATTCTAGTACAGTAAACTCTCGACTTAACAGACTATTAGGGGCTAAGGGTTGTCCATAAAATCGAAAGTCCATTAAATCCGAATAGGAATAGTATTGAAAATAAAACACTTTCAGTGATACAGTATTACTATATTTTAATGAGAACATTTTTATGTAAATACCACTTTACTGAGGATTGGGCTTGAAAAAAGCATCATACTGTTTCTTAATTATTAATGATCGAAATTGCTAAAAATGTTCGTAATAAGCAATCGCCTCTGGATCTGAAGATGCCGCCTATGAACGAGATGATGTCGTCCATGTGTTCTCTAACCAATAGTTCCAGACCAGCTGGAACCGCTTCTTCTTCTTTGTTGTCAACCTCCTGATTGCCCTTTAAAACATCTTCAGCAATCTCTTCCTGGCTGACAATTTAGTAGCCTGGGTCACCCTCGTTCACCCAGGCTACCAAATGTCAGTGAGAATGACATTTAACAATGTCTAGCCATTGTTGTGTGCAAGGATAAAAAAATCAGAACTCCCTGGTGGACACAGGAAGTTAAAGAGACAGTGAAGGAAAAGAAGAAAGCATATCAAAAGTTCCTGGCAAATAAGTCAGCTTTTACTCTTACAGAATACAGAGACAAATGTAAGAAAGCTAAACAGTGTGTAAAACTAGCTAAACAAAAGTCATGGGAGGATTTTGGCAATTGTTCGATGTCATTCTCACTGACATTATCACCAGCTCACATCAAAGCTTCAAGGAAATCAGAGGTTTCAAAACCTCTGAAATCGTATTCTGTTCGCTCCTGTTCAGTAACTTGGTCCAGCTATTAGCCAATGTTGTAGTCTTTATCTCCTTCCATGGCAGCAAAATTAAAGATGGCAGGCTTGATGTTGTATGCATGCAAATTCTGAAGTGTCCTGGCTCCTCTTGTATCTTCTTTGGGATCATTTTCGTTCTCCAAGAAAACCATAACCTCTTCAAGAAACTTCTTCTTATACAACATCGTGCAGGCAACAATGACTCACTGGTCTATAGGCCGTATTATAGAAGTGGTGTTTGGAGGAAAGAAGATACATTTTATTCTTCCATTCCTACTAACCAACTTCTCAGCATTAGGATGGGCTGATACATTATCAAGAAGTAAAACAGCTTTTACATCTTCAAGAGAGATTTTCAGGACCTCTTCTTGGTAGTTTTGCGCTTCAGGTATGAAGTGATTGAAAAACCAATTGGAAAAATTGTCACGTAAACCGGGCATTCCTTGAGCTGGAATAGATGACAGGCAACTGGTTCGTAACATTCTTCAAAGCATGAAGCTTTCGTGCTCTTCCACCTACCATCGGCTTGAGGCGATGCAAGCCATCAGTATTAGCACAAAGTAGGGCTGAAATGTGCTCCTTATTTAATTTGCAGCCAGGCATGCTAATCTCATGTTTGTTCATGAGGGTATTTTCAGGAACAACACAATAGAACAGACCGATCTCATCTGCATTGTATAAACTTGAGACAAAATAAGACCCTCAGATTCAATGACTTCATTGATGTATTTTCTGAAGGGCTCAACTTGTTCAATGTCGGCGCTCAGTGCTTCACTACATGTTTGCCTGTTCATAATACCATAGCATTTAAGAAAGCGCCAAAGCCACCCATCACTTACCTGTAACTGTATGCCAATGTGTTGTGCCAGTTTTTCAGCAGCCAATCTTAGTTGAATACCATGAACAACAATGCCACTAGAACTGCTGTTGAATGAACCATTTGTAAACTCCTTCTAAATTCTTATGCTTGGCCAACTTCACACGTTTCTTATCTGCCACAGTGAAACCACTTTTGGAGCTCTCGATGCTATATTTTAGCAAAAACTGAGTAAGTTTGTCTTTATTTTTGTGTATGTCCGAAACTGCTGCTTTTTCACTCCATAAAGTTCACAAACATGAGCAACAGATGCACCATTTTTCCAACTTATTAACTAAAGTTTCTGTGCTATTGTCATGTTTACTCATTTTCTTTCAACTCCAGACATGTTAATTGATATTAGTAATGATTAATAACAGTTTAGCAAAAAATTACTCCAGCAACAGTGTAAATACCACATGTTTTGCACTAGCAACGCTACTGACCCTATGCTACTGAACCAAAGCACATGCACGCATGCGAACTATTATGAGTACGCACGAAATATCATGAATATACAGGAATGTATCTGAATACGCAATTTATAAACACTGTCGATTGCTTCCTATTAACTATCGTATTATTATTATTTTTTTATTAGTATTAATTATTTCATTATCTGTATTTATTTGTCAAATTATGTCTGTTAAATCCAAAGTGCATTGAATTCGGGGTCTGTTAAATCAAGAATTTACTGTATCACATAATGCACAGCACACTTCCTTTCAGATGGGTGTATTGCCATGCATCATGGGATGGGTCATTATCATCAAATGTAAAACTGATGGCACGTCAGTTTTGCATTTGAGAACTCATCAATGGGAGATAGACTGGTGAAAATACTGAGAACTGAATCTCCAAAAGGAAGCTTAGTAACCCATCCTATGCATAAATGGTTAATTGAGGCAATTTGATGTATGGTCATCTCTCCACCATATACCAGTAGCCTGTTGTGAAGTTGCTTCTGCTAATACTTAGATAAAGGATAAAAACAAGAGTATAATTTCTTGTTCAGTATAAAAGACTAACTAACTTCTCCTCAAGTAAAAAAAAATTCATAATTGTTTGCATGCTAGATAGGATTAACACCTAGGTTTTTCCACTCAAGACGCATTACCTTTACCCTCTGAGCAATGGGGGCTTATTCTTATATTTGTTTGAATTGATTTTCATTCGAATTGATAAGGATAAGTTATTAAAGATGTTTAGATCTTAAATAAATATAGTTTCAAAATAAATACAAGTAAAAATTAGAAGATAGGGTAAACGCCCCCACTTACTCCCTGTATGGGAACAACATAGGTGTTAGCTGATTTTTTTTTGTAAAAATATATTTTTTATATATATGTAAATATAAAACAGGATATTATGGAAGACACATATAGAGAAAAGTGGTACAATAGTTGCATGAAGAATATGGGGTTCAGTCTAGGAAAGTGACTAGTATTGAAAGGAGAGAAAAATTGAAATATGAGAGGAGACTGGTGCTGCAATCCAAGGAGAATCCCAAGGAATTTTTTTTGGTATGTGTTGAATAACAGTAAAAATGACAGTGGAGATTACCTTGTTGGATGGAGATAGACATTGGGTGACCAAAGCAGATAGCATGGTTGAGCTAGTGCTGCATCCTGGTATGGCTTTATTCCTAGGATAGCAAGTAGTAAAGTGTTAAAAGTGAATGAAGAAAATATATTCCTAATATTGAGTATTGCTAAATATCAATAAGGTGGGGGGGGGGGCTAGATGAATTTCACCACATGTATTAAGGGAATGTGCTATAGAGCTTGTGCCATTAACTTGGCTGTTTAATGAGTCTTGCAATGGGACAGGATCCTGGACAATTGAAAGATTGTGAGATAGTGCCATTGCATAAGGGTGGTAGTAGAATAAAGGTATCAACCTATAGGCCTGTTTGTTATGTGTTCTATAGTTGTTAAGATTTTAGAGAAATTGGTAAGAACTCATATACAGAATTGGACAGGTGAAGACAGTATTATTTCTGCAGGCCAGCATGGATTCGTTAAAGGGAGTTCTTGTTTTAGTAATCTCATTATCTTTTACAATAGATTAACAAAGAGCAGTGGATGAGGGTAAGCATACACTGTCATTTCAAAAGCATTTGAGATGATAGTGTATGCCTTAAAATAAGCATTTGACAAGGTGACACATGATAAGTTGATTTTTAAGTTACAACAAATGGGTTTGGATATCAGGTTAGCAGATTGGATTGGTGATTGGCTTTCTGACAGATATCAGAGAGTTGTATATGGGGGGCAGTATCAGAGAGAGAGAGAGTAGGAAGGTTATAAGTGGAGTTTCAAGGGGTTCATCACTGGGACCATTGTTGTTTAAGAGATACTGGCTCCATGAGGGGTTTCTTCAATTAACATGAAAAAATAAGGGACAAGTAATACTATTTATTAAGGCTATATATTTTAAGAGTTAATGAGTTATCAGTATTGCAATGTTTCCTCAGTTACACCATTGTGTTGTTTATGCGTGACATCATGCGTCTCTTACTTCAAATCATCTGTTGTTTTCGTTCTATTTTGTAATTAACTGTTGTCACTACTGATGATAGCCTCTGATATTTAGGCTGAAATATATGACCTTAAATAAATAGTATTACATATCCTTTGTGTTTTTTCACGTAAATTGAAGAAACTGGGACCAATACTGTTTAATCTTTATGTCAGTGATATTGTCACAGGACTACAGGGAGGTGTTCAATTGTTTGAAGATGGTGTGAAGCTTGGGAGGGTTGTTAGTAATAGTGTAAAAACTCGACGTAGCTTACCAATATCAAAGCGCTTTACATCGATTTTTTAAATAGGGTCAAGTTCCATGAGAACTGTAAATAACCTTGTTTGTTTCTATGTATATTTTGTAAAATATTAATGTAGTTAACCCTGTGGGAAGTGAATGTATTTACTATTTTAAAGTCAAAACAAAGGCAATACTTTCCCAGGGGAACTTTGTATATGTATATAGTTATGTGTAAGAGCACAGGAAAAGTTGTTTACTAGCTTTGTATATAAGAGTTGCTTACTGCGCTAATGCCTTTAAAGCAAAGTATCAAGGAGGTCCGCTAATTTTAGAGACAAGTTTCAGAGGAGCGGGTTGAACTTAAAAGTAGTTAAAAGAGTCATGCTGAATTCTTTGGGGTTTACTACCCTTAGTGCAAGGTCACAAGATCTCAAAATAAAAAGGACTGAGCCAAGCATAAGCGGACTTTCCAGTTCCAGTCGCCGCCAAAGAGGAGCTTCCAGGTGTTGCCGAAGAAGGAAAGGCTTCCAGACGCCAGAGAGAGGGATCCCGGTTGAGAGTTGTGGCGAGCTATTGGAGACGGCAGTCGTCCAATAGCTTGAAAAGAAAAGGAGAAAAGGCGATGTAAATTACCTGAGGCAGCTTTGCTCGGAAGTTTTTCTTTTCGCCGTGGGAGAACAACCTTTTGCTGGAGCTGAATGCGTACCACAGTCCACAGCCTGCTATTTTCCCGATGAGATATTACTGAAGCCAGACATTCCTGAAGATGCTCAAGATCTGAGATGAAAGAATTGCCTTAGAACTTTTTGTGCAAGGCTTTTGACTGAATGTGCGATACAGAGCCTTTGTAAGTTCCATACTTTTGTACAATTCCTCTTGTAGTATGTTATAGAAAGTCTTTTAAGAATTTAGTTAATAGCAGTAAGAAGTGTCATTAAGAGAATCGATTGGCATATTGGAAGTTGATATAAAAATTGTAAAGATAACTTAACAGAGAGTGAGCTAACCTCTTTGCAAGTAAACTAGATGTTTAATAACTTGAATTTGTAAGCGGAGAGTAAATAAGACTGCGAGTTAAAGAAGTTAATTAGCATTAAAGTAAAAAAGGTTCTAATTTATGCTGAAGATGTTATAAATGGATAGAGAAAGCAATCTCCCTATTTTTTTTTTTTTTTTCATGTATAATTTGTAAATAAATGTGTTTTAATTATTTGTTAAAAGAGTGCTGCCTGATCTTTTATTTTACAACTGCACCGTTCTTAAATAAATCGGACTTGTGAGCGAGAAATAATTTAAGGCAATAAAAGCAAAGTTCAGTTACTTACGAATCACAACTGTTAAAGTAAACATTGATAAAAGAAACTTTGCTCGTGAGAGAGAGGGAAATCTACTGGAAGTTTTATTTAGTCTTATGCCAATTAAATGATATATTGGTGGCACAGGCTGACAAATAAATTTTCAATATTCATAGGTATTCGACTAGTAAATATGTAAGGTGGATAATCATAGTACGTAGTAGAGCAAATGAGAAAGGATAAGAGAGAAAAAGTGCATTAGAGTAAAACTATAAAGAATTAGGAATAGAGTAATGATAAAGAGATGTTACTAATATAGGCAGAGTAAGAAAGGAAAATATATAGAAAAACATGTAGAATGTAGAATAGTAAAGATAATAAAATAACGCATTAAAGACAATTGCAGATATTACAATAGTGCTGATGTTTTGGCTCTTCAAGAGGATATGGATAACCTGGAAAGGTGGGGAAATAAATGAATAGAGATGTCATATAATAAATTTAGTTTAATCCTTTATTCAAGTGTAAGCAAACAAAGTTTGCACCTGAAGTATCTTCAGGACTGAGGCAACTCATGGTAAAGGTGGAGTAAGCTCTCATCACTTGTCTTAGTATCTCCCATAATGCAAAACACATCTCCTTGCAGACATGTATAATGCTATGCATTAAGGGAAGGGCCACTATCTGTTAGACTATGATAAATTTAGTTTAATCCTTTATCCAAGTGTAAGCAAACAAAGTTTGCACCTGAAGTATTTTCAGGACTGAAACAACTCGTGGTAAAGGTGGACAAGTGCTCATCACTTGTCTTAGTATCTCCCATAATGCAAAGCACATCTGGATGTGCATTATACATGTCTACAAGGAGATGTGCTTTGCATTATGGGAGATACTAAGACAAGTGATGAGAACTTAGTTCACCTTTACCATGAGTTGCCTCAGTCCTGAAGATACTTCAAGTGCGAACTTTGTTTGCTTATGTAAACTTGGATAAAGGATTAATCTAAATTTATTATAGTCTAACCAAGTGGGAAAAAACTTCCAACATCCAGAATGGAGATGTCAATTTAATGCAACTAAATGTAAGATTTTAAAACTTGGGATTCACAGATGGGATGCTGTGTAGTTACTTGATGGAGTTATAGTGGATGAAGCAAAGGATCTTAGAGTGATTGTGGATAGCGATTTGAAGTTCTGAGAACATATTGCAAAGGTTGTGTAGACATCTCAGACAACTGATGCAATGTTAAGGAGGACATTGATCATGAGAGATAAAACTGTGGTGGTCCCATTGTATAAAACTTTGATCAGACCACTTCTAGATTGCTACTCTCAGATCTGGTTACCTGGATTTGAAGAGGATAAAGTAACCTTGGATGGGGGGGTGGGGAGGAAGAGACAGATATCAGAACTGTGCAATGTTGATTATGAGGACAGACTGAGGGCATGCAGACTGCAGAGTTTAGTGAATAGAAGTCAAAGGGGAGATATGATTGAAGCTGTTGAAGGGTTATTATCATGTTAACACTGAGGAGATTTTTCATATGGCAGAATGAGGGGAAGGAACAAGGACAAAGGACCATCCCTGGAAGTTGCAAAATGGAGTGCTGAGTAAAAGGGTAAGAAGTAAGATTTTTTGGAGAGTGGTAAGCTCATGGAATGCATTGTCTGAGAAGGTGGTGATAATAGTTTTAGTAGACAGGATGGTGAAATTCAAGTACCATATAGCAAATATTTCAAATACAACTCTGAGGATAATTGCAATGCTGAAACAAACCTTGACATGTAAAGATAAGGAAGTCATTTTGCCTCTTTACAGGGTCTTTTAAAGCCCTCACTTGGACTATGGCATGCAGGTTTGGTCTCCTAGTTCCTGTGGTGATTCTGATCCAATGGGGAGCGTTCGAAAGAACATGTTAAAAATTATATCTGTATTGTGAAATACTGATTATGAAGACAGATTGAGGATTTGTAGACCACAGGCACTAACAAATAGAAGAAACTGGGTGATATGATTGAGACTTACAAATCTCTAAAACAGATATACAGGATACCAATAGACAGAATTTTTCATTTTATGAAGGATGTTTGGAAATAATGAGAGGGCATTCTTTCCAAACATCCTTGGAAGCTTGGAATAAATGCCATCTCCTCCATAAAATGAAAAAAACAGAATACCAATAGAAAAATCTATTGGTATTCTGTATAATTCTTTTAGAGATTTGTAAGTCTCAATTATATCAACCCGTTTCTCCTGTTTGTTAGTGCTTGCAATCTGCAAATCCTCAATCTGTCTTCATAATCAGTATTCCACAATACAGATATAATTTTTAACATGTTCCTTTGATTTTTCTCTCATAGAGTGGTATGTGTGTGATTTAGATTGCCATGAGATGGTGTATGTGCAAGTAGTGTGAATGAATTCAACCTGAAATGCTCAAATAATAATATTTGAGCATTTCAGGTTTTTGATAGCTTTCTTCACTTTAAGTATTATCAATTTGTATTCCTGTTGAGTGTTTTCCATCACTGTGCTATCATTAGCAATCTTTCAAGTAATTACTCCAGACATGTAGAACATCTTTATCATCAGTTTTCATGTTACTCTGTTCATCTCTGATCCCTTTAATAGTACTCTTTCCTCCATTTCTAAGCTTTTTCAATAGCCTCCAGAATATTTTGCCACTTTCCTGATATTTATTTTCTATGTGCTTATCTTCCCATTGCTTACAGTCCTTCGTTTTCTTACTTTTTCTCTGTATTCTCTAAGAGCATAAGCTGACTTATTTGTCAGAAATTTTTGATATGCTTTCTTCTTTTCCTTGACTGCCTCTAACTTCCTGAATCCACCATGGAATTCTGATTTTTCTATCCTTTCAGAGACAACTTCGCCACATCCTCTTTGGCTGAATCAATCAATGTTTTCTTCAGGGTTTACCTTTGAATTTCCAAGGTTTGGTTCTTGTTTTCAAATGCTTTCATTTTTTCTTGAATAATATTTATATATTCGAGTCTACTGTTTACCTCTGAAAGCTGCTCAACTTAGATTTCTTTTTAAACTTTCTGACACACTTTTTTTTTTCAATAATAAATTCAGTTTTATCATGTTACCACTGAATGGTGATCACTTCCATTTAGAAATCCTCTGTATACTCATGTATCCTGAACCAGAGTGAAGATATTGCCAGAAACAATAACTTAGTCAACGAGAGGTTTCTTATTTCTTTCA